>NW_024063639.1:0-3502 GCF_009727055.1 Benincasa hispida | reverse complement strand
GGTTGCGTCAATCTCAAAGTCAAATGAAACGGGAACCATGAAAGTCTAGTTACCACCTTTCCCTCAGAGGCTAAAGAAGAAGAAAAATGAAGAGGTACAGTACCTACGCTTTTTATCTATGTTAAAGCAATTATATGTTAACATTCCTTTCAGTGAAGCGATTGAGAAAATGTCTGCCTATGCCAAGTTACTGAAGGACATGGTAACCAAGAAAAGAGGCGTTGGAAAATTTGCCACGGTGGCACTAACGCAAAGTTCAAATCTATTATTCCACTGAAGATGAGCGATCCTTGGAGTTTCACTATTCCTTGCTCCATAGGAGGACTCTATATTGGGCAAGCCCTGTGTGATGTGAGGGCCAACGTAAACTTGATGCCACTGTCAATCATTCGACAACTAAATGTGGGGCAACTTGTGCCCACATCCGTGACTCTTCAACTAGCCGACATATCTCTGGTTCATCTAGAGGGTAAGGTGAAGGACGTGTTCATCACGATTGATAAATTTATTTTGCCAGCTGACTTCATCATCTTAGATTATGAGGCCGATAAAGATGTGCCCATCATTTTGGGGGGTTCTTTCCTATCAACGGGTCGTGATCAAATTGATGTGCACAAGAGCGAGAGCATTTTGAGCATAAACAGACAAAAGCTCAAATTTAATATAATTCGTGCCATGAAATTTCCTGAGGAAGACCTGTAAGATTCGGAAGATGACTTGAATTTGATTGAAGAAGAAAAGTCTGATGAAGAGTATGAAGAAGAGGATGCCGACGCATCTGTAGCTGCCTATAATGCGATCGTAGCAAAAATAAACAAAGAAGAAGGATCGATCGCAACGCATGAAGAAGAGCCTAAAGAAGACAGAAAAATAACTCAACCTTCTCTTGTCGAGCTACCAATCCTTGAACTAAAAACCCTACCAACACATCTGAAGTACGCATTCATGGGGCAGAATAAGAAGCTACCAGTAATAATTTCCTCCGCACTTAACGCAGATCAAGAGAATGCATTGATGAGCATTCTCAAGAAGCATGTGCGAGCAATTGGCTGGACGCTTGTTGATATCAAAGGAATTAGCCCTGCGTACTGCATGCACCACATTCGTCTTGAGGACGACCACAAAGCAACCATTGAAAATCAACGCAGAATTAACCCTACGATGAAAGAGGTCATAAAAAAGGAGATTATCAAGTGGCTGGATACGGGCATTATCTATCCCATTGCAAATAGCACGTGGGTCAGCCCCATGCAATATGTGCCGAAGAAGGGCGGAATAACGGTAGTCCCCAATGAGAACAATGAATTAATACCACAAAGAACCATCATGGATGACGCATCTATATGGACTACTGCAAATTGAATGCGGCCACAAAGAAAGATCACTTCCCTCTACCATTCATCGATCAAATGCTAGATAGATTAGCAAGGAATGATTTTACTGTTTCTTGGATGGATAAGCCAGGTACAACCAGATCATGATAGCTCCTGAAGACCAAGACAATACCACATTCACTTTCCCATATGGGACATTCGCTTTTCGCCGCATGTCGTTCAGCCTCTGCAATGCACCAAGCACGTTCTAGAGGTGCATGATGGTGATCTTTTTAGATTATCTCGAGGACTCAGTAGAAATATTTATGGATGACTTCTCCGTTTATGGGAACACTTATGAAGTCTGCCTCGCTAATTTGGAGAAAATTCTGAAAATATGTGAAGAGACGAACCTGGTGCTCAACTGGGAAAAATGTCACTTCATGGTGACAAAAGGTATAGTGTTGGGACACAAGGTCTCCCGAGAAGGGTTGGAGGTGGACAAAGCAAAGAATGATGCAATTGAAAAGCTTTCACCTCCAACCAACGTGAAGGCAGTGCGAAGCTTCTTGGGGCATGCTGGATTCAACAGACAATTCGTTAAAGACTTTTCTAGAATAGCAAGACCATTGAGTGCATTACTAGAGGTAGACAAAAAGTTTGAATTTGACAACAATTGCCTCAATGCATTTCGAATTTCAAAGAATGCGCTGAATACCGCACTCGTCTTAATTGCACTAGATTGGACACTGCCGTTCGAAATCATGTGCGACACAAGCAGGTATGCGATGGGAGTCGCACAAGCGCAAAAGAAGAAAACAATTTTTCACCCCATCGAATATGCGAGTAAAACTCTGAACCCTGCTCAAATTAATTATACCACCACTGAAAAAGAGCTTCTGGCTGTGATTTTTACGTTGGAAAAATTCCAGGCATACTTATTGGGAACCAAGGTACTCATTCATACTGATCACTCGACAATCAAATATTTGATGACAAAAAGGGACGCAAAGCTGAGATTGATCAGATGGGTTCTTCTCCTTCAAGAATTTGATACCGAGATAATTGATTGGAAGGGGATAGAGAATCAAGTTGCAGATCACTTGTCTAGATTAGAAAATCCTGAGGTTGATCACAATGAATCTGAAGTGAGTTCCGTGTTTTCGGACGAGCAGCTGTTTCGCATAGAAGAACTGCCATGGTATGCGGACATCGTTAATTATTTGGTCTATGAACAATTTTCTGAAGATTACACCTACCATCAATGGAAGAAGCTCAAGAATGAATGTAGACACTACTATTGGGATGAGCCAAATCTGTATAAAAGAGGTGCAGACCAAACCATTCGATTATGCATACCAGATGCTGCTTAACAATGCATATTGTCACAGTGCCACGATTCACCTTATGGAGAGCACTTTGGAGGACAACGTACTACAGCCAAAGTTTTACAAAGTGGATTCTTCTAGCCTTCACTATTTAAGGCTACTGCTGACTACACAATGAAATGTGATCGGTGTCAATGCACCGGCAATATCTCATGGAAGAACGCAATGTCAATGAATACTATCTTGGAGCTGGACCTATTTGATGTATGAGGGATTGATTTCATGAGACCATTCCTTCCTTCAAATGGTAAGCACTATATTCTATTAGCTCTTGACTATGTCTCCAAATGCGTAGAGGCAATTGCATTTACCACAAATGATGCGGCAGTAGTCTCCTAGTTCCTGAAGAAAAATATTTTCACGCATTTTGGCACTCCCCGTGCCATCATAAGTGATGAAGGATCACGCTTTGTCAACCACGGTATAAAGGAACTGCTGCGTAAGTACAACATCCTCCACAAAGTGGCCACCGCATTCCATCCGCAAATAAATGGCCAAGCTGAAGTGTCCAATCGGGAAATTAAATCGATACTTTAGAAGGTAGTCAAACCTTCGCGGAAAGATTGGGCAATGAAGCTTGATGATGCATTATGGGCATACTGGATTGTATTTAAAATACCTATAGGCATGTCCCCCTATGCATTGGTATTCGACAAAGCGAGTCACTTGCCCTTGGAGCTGGAATATAAAGCATTGTGGGCGGTCAAGAAACTGAATTTTGATTTAAAGGAAGCAGAGGAAGCACGGAAAATGCAATTGGTTGAGCTAGAAGAATGGAGGAACAACGCATATGAAAATGTG
>NW_024063638.1:0-12052 GCF_009727055.1 Benincasa hispida | reverse complement strand
TTTTCACTGGCTAGTTGATGATCTCTTTGGTTGATGATCTCGGCTAGTGACGATCTCGCTAGTGTTGATCCCGCTAGTAAAGGGTCTCACTAAGTAAAGAAAAACTAATTTGAAGCATCTTGATGAGAATTCTAAGGAATCTAACAAGGAATTATGTGCTTCATGGCCAAGAGGAGCTAGAAAAGCCTATAAACCAATTAAGAGCCAAGATGAGTTGTGAGTGACTAAAAATGAACTAATGTTTTCAATGTTTATGTCTAAAAGACCATGCAATTTTCAGTAATGTTGATGATGAGGCTTGTATATTCTTAAAGCAACAAATATTTATAAATTGCGATAGAATTTCTTCTCCCAGCTTTGTATATGTTTTTAATGCTGCCAGGTATAATGTAAATTTATTACAAAGTTAAAGTTTTTATGATGAACATGCGTTTCTAGAGAAAGGCATGATAGATGATTCTTGATGTAAATGTTTTACTATTAAAGCTTGATTTGGATGCTAGAGAAAACCTGGTCTGGAGGACACAGAGAAGGTATCTGGGTAATAGTAATCTAAAGATGGTTTAACGATATGTAGAAAACTCCACGTGCAATAGGTATTCTGAATGCAGAGGCCAAGTATTAGAGAAGTACTAAGCACATTATACAGCAAAACAGAGGCCGAAGTTGGTCTCTTTGCCGGCTACTAGACATTGGAGAGTAGACGATGTATGCTCGTTCTTCAAACTAAGAGGATTAATGATGTTTATGTATGTTTAATGAGTTTTTTCTTTCAGAAGCTTGAAGACAGACCATGTTTATGTTTTAAAGGAAGTTCTTGAAAACATTTTTTAGTATGTTTACAATGTTTTAATAATAATGGTGATGCACATGACACATAATATTGATTTTCTATAGTCACACTCACTGGGCAATAGTGCACAGTTTTTTCTATGTTTTCTTTCCCATGGGTACGGTATTCAATTCCTTAAGAGTTGATCCTAACTGTTGCTATGCCACGTGAAAGGCCCCGACTAGTATAAAGAACTTATGTTGATAGTCCTATATCCATGTACACACATGTTTGAGAGGGATCGAGCCTTTCGTTAGTGAAGTTTGGGGCCAACTATAAATTTTTTACCTGTAGAATGTTATGGTCAATGACTGTTTGCATCTGATTATATAATAATTAGATAGAGCCTTCTTGGAGAGAGACGAGTGCTTTGGTATTACATTATTGAATGTTTATCAGGTTGGTACTCAGGTTAGAGATTAAGGTGGTAAGGTGCTGGCAATGGCAAATAGCTGCTATCGTCACATCTTCTTTCCAAATTAACGAGAGGATTAAATCTAGGATGGGGGTATGACAAAATTCTCAAATACTCCAACCACTATGGCATCAGTTGATGAGAAAGAGATGGGCAAGAATTGGAGATAGTTGTTATTTCACCCCTAGTGAAAGAAAGAATACAAGATTTGATCCACAGTGCAATAGCGCAGGACAAACATACTTAAAATTCAGACTCAGCGGGAATCAATAATCAGGTAATAGTACAACATCAACGCCAGCCATACAACGGAATATGCAAAACTTGTCTCTTGAAGCTAAGCACTAAGAGGATTTCAGGAAATGTGACCCTTGTACCTTCGATACACACTATGCATTAGTCTTTGTTTGACTCAGTTCATCTCAACTATTCATATCGATCAACATTTATACAACATGTCATGTTAGAATTCAAACCCTTACAGTATTGCTCTAGTCAATGATTTCACTCCAGTCAGAAGCAAATTCACTGTCATCTACTAAAAGTAAAGGAGCATTCAAATTAGAGGGGTAGCAAAAGGACTCATGCATTATTGAACTTGATATCTAGATATGCGTGATTTTGATGTGAACTTCGGCTATTGACATGGTTAGTTGCTAATTATGCCAGCATAGATTGCTCTCGTAAGGAGGTCTCTTATAACCGCCAGAATTTTAAGTTATAAGGGGTTAGAGACTGTATTGGTCTTACCCAAAGTGATTTCAGCATTTGTAAGGCCAGTAGCTGTTTAAACCAAGGAAGCCCTGGTAATTATGGCTAGTGTGGTGACAATAGAGGGCCGAAGTCACCTTGACTTCAGGAGCCAGTAGTAAGAAGATTTTCACAGATGTTTTTCCAGAGGATCTTCCTAGACTTCCCCACAATTGGAAGATAGATTTTTACTATTGAGCTTGGAGCCAGGCAACAACCCCACATGTCGAAGCATCCATCAGGATGATACCGACAGAGTGAGGGGAACTTAAAGTCAGTTGTAAGAGTTGTTGTGTATTGTTGAGTTTTAATGGTCCTCGAAAATCATTAGGTTTGTAAACAATAGAATTATTCTAAAAATTCAATAAGAGTTGTTTATTGAAATATTTTGTTTTAAGAAATCCTAATAAACCTAAGTTCTCTTACTATTACAATTAGTACTTGGAACTTCTAATGTGGAGACATAACAAATAGATCAGGTTCGAGTAAATAGTCAAAACGATACGTATAGTTATATGAAGTAAGGTTTGGATTGCCTTATTGCTTGTAACAACTATTGGATGACGACCTACTCTGTACGTTGTTACGAAAAGAGTTATAAAGTGCCTACATACAAAGTTGATCCTGATTCGTGCATGTTATGACATGAGGAGTGAGGCGGGTCTTGTGCAAATGAGTTTGTACAAGATTCTGCATGAAATAGTCACCTTAATTTTATAAGTTGTTTATTTTAAGACTGACTATTTCAAAGCAATGACCTATGGTAACTTGAACCTTAATTCTGAGCTAACTATGAACTCCTGTTGTTCGGGATTATCCTTTGATCTGCAAATGGTAGAGTAGACCAACGTTTCTTGTCAATAGCCTCACCATTTTGGGGATAAAACGGATGAATAGTGGGGACATAGGTGCAAGACAGAATTCACTCCTACCGGTTTAGGGTTAGTAGAGAGGTTGTTCCCTTTAAGTGTTGAATTCTAAATCTTGGTCAAGAGGCCTCACCCTCTCATTGGCCCGAGGGATTCGATTTGTTGATTGGATCACAAATAAATTGTTCATTTAAAAAATAGTGGACTTAAGAAAAAAGTTATTTCGACGGGTAAAACAGAGATCGATCCAGCCGTTATTACGAACAACCTGTGAAGGGTTAACTTACTAATCATGGTTATATTGAATGGACAAAATATATCTACAGTGAGTAGAAGTTCAACTATGGCTTTAGTGGAATCACCCATTAGTTAACGAATGGGAGTTAGTTTGGTCTAATGATTAGCCGATTAATCCGGATTGTTGGAGCTCATGATCTGTAGGTCCACGAGGTCTCCCACTAGCTCGTAAATGGATTAGCTCTAGAATAGCGTGATAAATTAATTTGAAATGTTCAAATTAAAATTAACGAAATTGGAGAAATATAATATTTAAATATTTAAAAGATGAATTGTGTAAATTAATTTAATATTTGATCTTAAATTAATTAGATTATTTAAATTATTATTAATTTTATTTGAAAATTATTATGAAAATAATTTTGTAAAATTAATAATATTTTCACTTTTATTAAATAAATTTGATTTATGAAATCAATATTTGAAAAATTGAAAAGAAGAAAAAAAAACACAAAAGTGGAAAAAAGCATTTTCATTATTTCTTTAAGTGGCTCACTGACAACCCATCAACTTAGTCTTCCTTTACTCCAAAGCATGAGTTGCATCTCATGCAGCTAATTCTCTTTGCATGAGTGTTGCAATATATTGAAGAGATTGGAGTGTTTTTTGAGGCAATGCAACCGAAAGATTTTCTCTGAAAAATCGGGTGAAGAAACTGTTCTCTCTGCTGGGTTGCTACTGTGAGTTTGTTCTCTTCCTTAATTCAGGCTTATTTTGAGTCACACTATCTAATCTAGAAGCACCAAGAGAATAGTAGGGAAAGTCTTGGGGGTGGTCGCACAAATTTCAGAGGAGAATTAGTAGCTGGATTCAAGCTTTGAGGAAGTTCCACAAAGGTATGTCAGAAAACCCATTATTTCATAGGAGCATGCTTTCATTTATGCCAAAATTAATGAATTAGAGTGCTTATGGATCCTGGTCACTTCCCGCTATTGATGTATGTTCCAACAGGATAAGGGCTTCATACGACTCAGTGTGTCACCATGGGGTGCACTAGTACTTTTTGTAAAGAAGAATGATGGATCATTGCTATTGCGCATTGACTACAGAGAATTAAACAAAGTGACCATAAAGAATAAATTCCACTCCCAATGATTGATGACTTGTTCGACCAGTGCAAAGAGCTACGATGTTTCTCAAAGATTTAACTTTCCAGTCAAGATATCATCAGCTGAGGATAAAGGACAGTGATATACCCAAGATAACTTTTCGTTCGAGGTATGGGCATTATGAGTTCATAGTGATGTCGTTCGGTTTGACGAACATTCCAGCCGTATTCATGGATCTGATGAATAAGGTATTCAATGAATCCCTCGACACCTTTGTGATTGTTTTTATTGATGATATCTTGGTTTATTCCAAGACAGAGGCCGAGCATGAGGAGCATTTGTGAAAATTTTTGGAGACGTTGAGGGCCAATAAATGTTATGCTAAGTTCTCTAAATGTGAGTTTTGGTTGAGGCAGATGTCTTTTCTAGGGCATATAGTATCGAAGGAAGGAGTCTCTGTGGATCCTGCAAAGATTAAGGCAGTTACGAGTTGGGCTCGTCCAACCACAGTCAATGAGGTGCACAGCTTCCTAGGGTTAGCAAGCTACTACAGGCGATTTGTGAAGGATTTCTCTTCCATATCCACCCCATTGACTCAGTTGAACCGGAAGGGACTCATTTCGTTTGGAATGAAGCATATGAGAGCAATTTCCAGAATCTCAAGTAGAGGCTGGTTTTAGCCCAGTTCTTACAGTGCCAGATGGATCAGGTGGCTTCGTTATCTACAGTGACACATCCAAGAAATGATTGGGGTGCGTGTTGATACAACAAGGCAGAGTGGTTGCTTATGCTTTTCATCAGTTAAAGAAGCATGAACAAAATTATCTCACACATGATTTGGAATTAGTAGCAGTGGTTTTCGCTCTCAAGATCTGGATGCACTATTTATATGGAAAGATATAGATTTTCACTAAACATAAGAGTTTAAAGTATTTCTTCACTCAGAAGGAGTTGAACATGAGACAACGAAGGTGGTTAGAGCTGGTGAAGGATTATGACTGTGAAATTTTGTACCACCCAGGGAAGGAGAATGTAGTAGCAGATGCTTTAAGAAGAAAGGTAGCTCATTCAACAGCCCTTATTACCAGACAGACTCAGTTATACAAGGATCTTAAGTGGGTTGAGATTGTAGTAGTGGTGGGAGAAGTTACGACACAGTTGGCATAGTTTTCGTTGCAACCGAGTTTAAGGCAGAGGATTACCGATGCTCAAGATATTTAATAATTGATGGGGAATCATATCCAACATATATTCCTAACATCTTTTGAGGATCTATCTTAGTGTGTTGTGGTGGAGCAATTGGAACATGCACACCCAAAAATTCTCAGATGGAAAATATTTGGCTCATAACTATAAGCTAATTGTAATGGTGAGTACTTATGATAAGCTATTGGCCTAATGCAAGTGACATTGCATGCAAAATAACATGTCCCCATACATGAAGGAAGCTTAGCTCTCATAAGTAATGGTCTTGCAATTAATTGCAAACATTTTATGAATGATTCTGCTAGATCCTTTTGTATATGAAAATGAGCTAAAAGATATTCAACATGTTGGAAGGTACCAATGCACATCGGAAGCCAGGATCCATAAGCACTCTAATTCATTAATTTGGGTAGAAAAGAAAACATGCTTCAACAGAAATAAATGGGTTTCATGACATATCTTTGAAGAACTTCCTCTAAGCTTTGAATCAACTGCAAATCTCTCTACTGAGTCTTATAGTAGCCACCCTAAGATCTTCCCTACTATCTTCTTGTGCTCAAGATTGAGTAGTGGGACTCAAAATAAGCTGGAATTAAGGGAATTTGGAGAAACTCACTTTTCTGCTCTAATATGAGCCTTAACAACCCCAACAGGAAGAACAACTTCTTCTCTCACGAATTTTTCTGAAAAATTTTGTTTGGTTGCCCTCTCTTAAAAACACTCCAATCTTCAATATATTGCAGACATCCATGCAAAGAGATTATGTTGCATGAGATACAGCTCATGCTTAGAATAATGAAGGTGTGAAGTGGGTTGTTGAGTGAGCTAGTAGGAAGAAGACAATGAAAAATCAACTTTCCAACTTTGTTGTTTTTCTTTTCTTTTTTCAATTTTTATCAAATTGATTTCATAAATCAATTTTATTTAATAAAACTTAAATATTTATTAATTTTACAAAATTAATTTTTCTATATAAAATTAATAAATAATTATTCAAACAATTTATAATTAATTCTAATTAATTTAAATCAAATATTAAATTAATTTTTAACCAATTCCATCTTCAAATATTTAAATATTATTTCTCCAAATTATTTAATTCTAATTTGAACACTTCAAATTAACTTATCACGCTTATGTAGAGCTAATCCATTTACAAGCTGTATAGGGAGATTTTGTAGACTTACAGATCATGAGCCTCCAACATCTAAGATTAATTGGTTAAAGTCATTAGACCGATCTAACCCCATTCGTTAACTAATGGTGATTCCACTAAAGCCCATAGCTGAACTCCCCTCACTGTAGATATATTATGTCCACTTGATATAACCATGATTAGTAAGTAACCCTTCACAGGTTGCTCTGTAATAACGGTTGGGTCGAATCTTTGTTTTACCTCCGAAATTACCTCTTGTCCTTAAGTTCCACTGATCCCTTATATGAACATGTGATCCAATCAACAAATCGAATCCTTCTCAGGCCAATAAGAGGGTGAGGCCTCTGTTAAGACCCAAAATCAGCACTTGAAGGGAACAACCTCTCTACTAACCCTAATCGAGTAGGAGTGAATTATGTCTTGCACCCTATGTTCCCAGCTATTCATCCGGTCTTATCCCCAAAATGGTAAGCTTATTGAGCAGGAGAAAGTTGGTCTACTCTCACCGTTTGCAGATCAAAGGATAATTCCAAACAAACAGGAGTTCATCAGTTAGCTGGATTTAGGTTAAGTTACTCAATGGTCATCACTTTGATGAAATAGTTAGTCTTAAATAGTAATAGCGTTATAAAGTAAGAGTGACTGGTTTCGTGGTCCGAATCTTGCACAAAAACTCATTTTCACAGGACACCTCCACCTTCTCATGTCCGTAACATGAACGAATTAGGATCACTTCATTATAGCACTTTACAACTCTTGTAACAACTACAGAGTAGACCGCATCCAAATAGTGTTACTAAAATAAGGTACCCAACTGACTTTGCTTGAACACTAGAACTTTTCTTCAACACAAGACACAATCACTTAGCAACCTTACTATTCTCTGACAAGGGGATAAAGAATGTGTGGGTCTTCAGAGTATTTGAGAGAAGAAAAGGTTAGAACACATAAAAGAATGTGAGAGAGTGTATTTTTTTAAAGAGAGATCTTGAATGCAATTTTTTTCACGTCTTTCACTTTTCTCCTTCTATATTAACAATTAGAGATGAAGGAGATGTGGGAGGAAGTTAATACTCCCTCACGTGAAAAACCACACAAAAATCTCCCAAATAGTGGAGAGTTATTAACATTATAATAAAAATAATATAAAGTATAAATATATAATTAATTAATTAGTCTTTAATTAATTAACTATATATTATGCAACTTAATCATATTAAAATGTAATTCTCTCTTATAAATATATTGTTTTAATTAGAATCTCATTCACAGTAATTTAACCTACAGTATTTATATGACTCTTATTCATGTAAATAATATTTGAATCTTATTCAAATATTTATCTCTCACATATTATATAGTCTTAATTATAATAATTAATAATACTCTAATGTATCAATATCCAATATACCTTTATATTAAATCACGTTAATATAATTAATACCTTCAATTCCTTAAATAATTTGAACAATTAATTATTCCAAAAACAATTATCCTTATTATCCTTAGTGAGCTTGCAATGAAACCTTATAACCTACAAATTAGAAGTCCAATGATATGAGATTAATTAATTAAACTCTTTTAATAAATTAATCAACATTCATTAACTGTCAGTCACTCCACTAAAGACCGACAGCATATACTTGTTTATTGTTAGATATATTTATTGTATCCATGGATATAACTAATCAACTGTAAGTTGATCCTTCATAAATTCTTGTAACTACAGTGTTTGGTTCAAATTAACATTTTACCCAAGTAGTTATATCTAATTTCTTAAATACCATTGGTCCCTCTAATGAACTATTATGTATAGTCCAACTATAAACTAGACCATTCTCCGGCGAGAGAGGGTGAAGTCCCTCATTATTCAAAACTCGGAATCAGCTTTTGATAGAACAATTCAACTACTTACCCTTAAGATGGGAAGAAGTGAATTTCATATTGTGAAATTGTGTTCCCAACTACCCACTCAGATGAATCCCCAAAATGGTAGGCATATTGATGTGGGCGAATTTTAACCACTTTCACCCATGCAGATCAAAGGATCGCTCTCAGAGACAGGAGCTCATAACTCACTTTAAGATTAAGGTCAAGATGCCTAGCCATCTAGTGAAATGTAAGTCTCTTTATGTAACAATGTTATAAAAAGAGACTAAGCATTTTGTGGTCTGATCTGATACAAACTCTTCATATTGGATACCTTCACTCACATGTCTCCACATGAACGATTAGGATTAGATCATTTGTAACAATTTACAACAATGTAACATTTATGAAATGGGTCGTATCTATAGTGTCACGAGGATAAGGATCTAGTCTTATTCATATACTACAGACCATTCAGCGTTATTACTTCAATATGATCCACTTGTATGTCAACTTGTACATGTTTAAGTTACATTAAATAACCTTGGACCTTAGTTTATTGAATTTGGGTTAATGCAGACTAAATGTCAAATAAAACAACATTGTATTTATTAAATAAATATCATGTACAATAAATAAGTTACAAACTATGAAACCCACGAGATTAAGGCATCAACCCCAACAATTATAACTTATATAATATTTTAATTCATATTAATTGTTACAATGTTTGTTTAAAGTTTCTAATAGATATATTGGATTTTGATATTTAACCTTTGATTTTATGAAATTTTAGTTTTTAGTATGGTTGTAGACAAATTTAAGTATTTTAAGTTAATAGAAAATGTACTAAAAAAGAAAAGAAAAAAATAAATAACCCAACAACCCAACTCAACTCAACTCAACCCAAATTTTAAAGGTTGGGTTGAGTTGGGTTGAGATCCTATTTGGGTCATTCGAGTAGTCAGCCCAACAACTGGAAAATTCGGTTGGTCCAAAAATTTTTTAAACCAACTCATGTACACCCATAATTGGAAACATGAAATCATTGATTTCTAGTTTTGTTGATCACTAATCAAGGTCGTTGGTGAGGACATGGGACGTCTGGAATTTGTGTGGTGCCAAAAATGATAGAGAGATGAGTCTTGACCCAGACCAGCCACCATCCTTTATGGCCGATGGTGGTGGTGATTTGTTTTGTTTCTGACTTCGGTCGTCGTCTTCGTTGATTAGTTGACGACTCATCTGCTGCAACCACAACCTGAAAAACAGAGTGAAACAAGTGGAACTTCTTTTTCCTAAAATTTTTGTTTTCCTTTCTATAATGTGTTTGGCAGACAACCTAGTTTGTGTTTGTAAAAACTGTTTTTGGATTATATGACTCAAATAGTCCAAATTTTGAAAACAACATTTTTATATCTTCATGTATCCAACTTTTTATTTTTAAATGTAAAATACATAATTACATTAAATAAAGATTAAAAACATTTTAAAATACAATGTCATGCTATAAACTCAATTCATTCTTTCTAAAATATAATATGTATTAAAGTAATTGTTTTAAATGGTAAAACTGCTGAAAATATTTATAAATATAGCATAATGTTATTGTCTATCAATGGTAGACCGCGATAGACATCTATCACTAACACTAATAGATGGCGATAAACATCTATCCTAGGTTTTAAAATGTTACACATTTGGTCTTTAAGTTTTGAGTTTTGTTTCAATTTAGTCAATAAGTTTCAAAATGTTATAATTTTACCCTTGGAATTTGAGTTTTGTTTCAATATGGTCCCTAGGCTTCAAGATTTATATTTTTTACATAAATTTTAGTTAAATATTCACTATCAATTATTTACGTCAATTTCTGTTAATTAGTTAAAAACAAATATAAGTGAAATTTTTAATTTAATTTTAAAAGCGATAAAAAAAATAGTGAAACTTAATTAATTTTAATTCATTTAATCATTTTCAATTTATTTGATGTATCTTGTATATAGTTTATAATTTAGCTTTAATCGTGCTTTTTAATAATTTGTAATTCGGTTCCTTAATTTGATGTCATTTTATAAATTGTAAACCGGTTAAGTTGATTAGTTGTAGCTTATATTGTAGTTCATGCCATATAAGGGGTTGGACCTTTCATTTTGAGAGAGGATTATTACTTACTCTTCAAAGTTATTTAGTTTAACACACCAAAGTGGTATTAGAGCAAGAAGATCTAACCCTGATGGTGGGAAAGAAGCCAACTAATGGCAACAACCCCGAAGGTTCGGATAAAGAAGCAGCCTCATCTACCACCTTATCACCAAGGACTTTAGCGGGACGCATGCAATCCGTTGAAGCATCCATTGATGGTATTCATCGACTCCTGGAGAGAATGACAGTTCGAATGGAAGAAATAGCCAATAGTGTGACCGAAGGATAACGACCAAGAATGCACCAAGAATGCAAGATGTTCAGCCTAGAAATGTGGACCAGCCCCAAGATCGCCAAAATTTGAACATTCCATAACAAGTGCATCCATAAAATGCTTAAGATTTGTCGATTTTCATCCAAGGAAGACCAAGGATGCAACCATACCATCAGAGATACAATCAAAACACTAATTTATCGAGTAATGAAGATGAAGAGAATGAAATCCAGTTGGGACAATGGAAGGCAGGAGCTAACCAACATCGACAACACCAACCAGTAGGAAAAGCATATAAATACACAGTTAAATTGGACATCACAACTTTCAACGGAAAAAGAGATATAGAGGAGTTCTTGGAATGGTTAAAAAACGTGGAAGGATTCTTTAAGTACGCTAACACCCCAAACCATAAGAATGTCCAACTTGTAGCTATCAAATTTCATGGAGAAGCCTGGGTTGGTGCCCATTATTTTCATTTTCATATCCGTAATAGTGCGAAAAGAAGGAAGACCCAATTCCAAGTTGTTCAAAAATAGTGGCGTTGAGTTTCTCGACCCTTTGCCTTAGGATTAATCAGTTCTATTTCTCGATGTGGGCAAGGGAAGGGATATAACTCAACGGTAGAGTGTCGCCTTGAACAAGTTGAATAAATTGTTTTATAAGTGGAAAGAACCCTATCACAAGTTTGGAAAGGTTAAAACATATGATGAAAGTGATGGAACACGAGACATACGCAGTGGAATTAGGATCTAATTACACTCTAATTTCTTTTAATTTAAAGGAAAAATACATGCAATTAAAGGAAAACAGTAATTAACTTACCTTCGAAGCTCCCGATGGCTGCTTTTCCTCGTTGAATCTCGACCCGAACTCTTTCAGACCACCACTAGAGTTGACCTACTATTCTCTGGACTCAGAATCGGGTTGTGGGACCCGGTGGATGAAGAAAACGAGAGAGTGAAAAGAGATAGAAAATAAGATGGATCTTTGGGTTGGGTTATGAATTTTTCTCCAAGAAAATAGTTTTTTTTCAGCCTAAATTTGAAAAGGATTTTTTGCAAAAATGGGCAAAAGTCTTTCAACTAAATTGAAAAGCTCAATTTATAGAAAAAAGTCATGCAACAATTGCATGAACCAAATCTATAAAAACCCAACACCTATAATCCACTATCTTAGTGGATTTAATGTCT
>NW_024063637.1:0-1151 GCF_009727055.1 Benincasa hispida | reverse complement strand
CGGATGACTATTTTTACCCACTGGTTGCGCTTAGATTGATGTGTATAATGGAGAGATCACATTGTGCGTGACCGGACAGAAGATCAGGTTTGATATTATCAGAGCCATGAAATATCCGAAAGAAGAACACCTCATTGAGTCCAATGAGGAACCCAGTTTGAATGATGAAGAAAAGTTTGAAGATGAAGATGAGGATGTGACTGCATCCATAGTAGTCTGCAATGCGATCATAGAAACAACAACCAAAGAAGAAAAGTTGACAATGAATAAAAAAAGAAAAACCCAAAACCATCCTTGGAACAACCACCGACAGTAGAACTGAAAACCCTTCCAAACCACTTGAAGTATGCTTTTCTGGTGTAGAACGAAACGCTACCTGTAATAATTTCCTCTGCACTTCAAGAAGATCAAGAGAATGCACTGCTGAGCATCCTGAAAAAGTATATAAAAGCAATTGGTTGAATGCTAGTAGACATTAGAGAAATCAACCCTACATATTGCATGCACAGGATACGTGTTGAGGAAAATCAGAAAGGATCGATCGAACATCAACGCAAAATCAACCCTATGATACAGGAGGTTGTGAAGAAGGAGATAATCAAGTGGTTGGATGCAGGGATTATCTATCTAATCATCGACAGCATGTGGGTCAACCCCGTGCAATGTGTGCCAAAGAAAGAAGGGATGACAGTAGTCCCAAATGCAAATAATGAACTAATACCGATGAGGACCGTCATTGGCTGGCGGATCTGCATGGACTACCGCAAACTAAATGCGGCGAAAAAGAAGGATCATTTCCTTTTGCCCTTTATCGACGAGATGCTAGACCGCCTAGCAGGAAATGATTACTACTGCTTCTTGGATCGATATGTTGGCTATAACCAAATCATGATTGCTCCTAAAGATCAAGAGAAAACCACATTCACCTGCCCCTATGAAACATTTGTGTTTTGACGCATGCCGTTCGGATGCAATTCGCCGAGCACTTTCCAGAGCTGTATGATGGCCATCTTTTCTGAGTATCTTGAAGATACTGTAGAAATTTTCATGGACGACTTCTCGGTGTATGGGCAAACATACGAAGTCTGTGTCAACAATCTAGAGAAGATACTGAAGAGATGTGAAGAAATGAACCTTGTGCTAAACTGGGA
>NW_024063636.1:0-1556 GCF_009727055.1 Benincasa hispida | reverse complement strand
AAATTAACATATATATATATATATATATAATATTTATATGTTATATGATATTAGTCAATATCACCCTTATCATTTCGTAATCATTTCATTTTTAGTTTTTGGTTTTTAAAAATTAAGTCCATTTTCTCCCCACCTCTTACCATGATTTACATTTTTATTAAAAACCCCAAAAAATAATCCAAACTAATTTAATTCTATTAAATTAATTAATAAAAATTAAGAACATTAGTAAAATTTAGGAGTATAAATATAAAATCCAGAAATAATCAAATTGAAACTAATTTTCAAGTCAAACGTTAAAAATATAGACAATGAAATATACTGAAATAAATGAAAATAAATTAGAATATTATTATTATTATTATTATATAATCCAACATATTTGAAGGTAAAAATTGTTTTTTCCCTCTTTTTTTGAAACAAAAACACTCACAAAAATATGTTTGGAAACACTTGTTATTATTCCCTTTGGTTTTTCCACGTTTCCCAGACATAAATCCATGCTCACAACTTCAAGGCATTACATTTTCTTCCAACCTATTGTGGCAATTTTGTTATTTTATTTATTTATTTTTAATAATGATCTGCTAGTAAAGATTCGGATTGTTTACATTTTGAAAAGATATATAATATCTTAACTTGTTTTTATTATACTGTATTTATACGTTCTCATTCAATTTATAATTGTTTTTTTATGTATTTTAATTTATATTCTATAATTTCTATTTTAAAAAACTAAATTATATTAAATGATAAAAAAAATACAAGAAATAATTATCAAAGAAATTTTTGTTTTTATTTTTTATATAAAAAATATAGAAATAGTAACCAAACATATATCTGTTTTTTAATTTTTTTAAAAAAAGGAAAAACAGAGAAACAGAAAACGGTTGATATCTCAATTTGATAAAGAGGCCTATACCACAACAATATTTCATGGAAAAAATCAATTTTTTAAAAAAGGCAATAAAATGAATTTAAAAGGGAAAAAGAATACACCAAAGTTCTAAATAACTTTTTAAATACTTGAATTCAAATGGGCGTCATGTTTGATTCAATGTTTCAAATATTCATTTAATTTTTCTATGAGCAAATATTGAATATAATTATTAAAAACAATTACGAGAAAAAAATCAGATGTCTCCATCCGCTATCAAATATATATATATATATATATTGGCTCATAAAATTGCAAAGCCAACAAATTTTTAAATGTGTCAACCATCAATCAAAATATGAGTATAAGTTTAAACTTTCTGGAAAAAAACATAATTTGAAAATATTTTATGTTAAAAGGTCAAAATATGAGTATAGAGTTTAAACTTTCAACATTTTGTGTAATTGGTTTCTAATTTTTAAAACATATTTAACAGAACTTTGAATTTAAGATATTTTTTATATATATTTATTTTCAAATAAATTTTTGTTTATTAAAGTAAATTAATGATAATATATATTTATTATATAAAATAAAAAATTTAATAATTTATTAGATATTTTTAAAAGTTTAGAAGTAATTAAATATAAAATTAGATGTTAACAACTTATTAACCCAG
>NW_024063635.1:0-9252 GCF_009727055.1 Benincasa hispida | reverse complement strand
AGAGAAAGAGCACGCGAGCGATTTAGGGATATATTATTTAATAAAATAAGGAAAAAAAAAAAGAAAAAAACATTACACCTTTAATGTCGGTTTTAAATCGACATTAAAGCCCATCTTCAATGTCGGTTTAAAACTGACATTAAAGATCCGCTTCTTTTTTTTTAAACCGACATTATACATCTGATTTCACTTTTTTCAACCGACATTAAAGCCCAAATTTCTTCTAGTGTGGTGTCCAAAGGAGGTTGCTACTAATCGTTTTGGTTGTTGTGTTCATGACAAAGAGATATAGTTTATGACCTTGTTGTTGGAGAGGAATACGTGAAGAATCGATTATTCAAGAGTATGTATTCCATCTCTCTTTCTTCTCTGTAAAGTTCGATAGAAAGCATGCTTAGATTTGTAGATATTTATCTCGTTTTCGTCGTCCTCTGTTTTATAAGTTTCGTAAAACGAAAAACTATGACACAAATGCATTTATACGCTTCTGCCATGGAAATCCAATCCCTTGAATTTGAGGATTCATTTTTCATTAATTTTGAGATTTTGAGTTTGGAGAATGTAGTGAAAGAAAAGAAGATTTATATATTTTAAAAGGGATTGACTAGAAATTAGAGTTTTGATCTTTTAAATATACTTATAGGTTTAAAATGTCGAGTTCGACGAAAATATCGAGATCTTAATTTTACGAAAATTTTGTTTGAAATATCGATAAATTGTTGATTTTGATGGATATTTTTGGAAGAATTATAAAAATAAAAATTTTAAAAATAAATTTAAATTAATAAATAAATATTTTATAATTTTTATATAAGGTAACATGTCTATTATTTATATTATATTTACATGGAATCTTTTTAAATATAAAAAAATATTTAAAAATATTTACACTTTATAGCAAAAAGTTCCAAAAGCACAAGCACTTTTGGAACTTTTTGCTATAAAATGTAAATATTTTTGGAATTTTTTTATTTATAAGAATTTCCCTATTTACATTAGTTATATTTTATTGCTTATTTTATTTATGTTTAATAGATTTTTTTTTAAGGATACGGTAAAAATATCAATTTATCCTCTATGTAGATATCCAACCAATAAAAATATGTAAGGTCGTTTGGGGGCCCAAGTTGAGAAGACATATCATGTGAGTGAGTTGAATTGTCATTGTTTTGGGCCACTAACATCCCAACTACACAATCTGATCCCCCACATCATTGCTAGGTTTTTCCCACCGATATCGCAACTCATCTTCCACATCAACTCGTCTTCTCACCCTCTGCCTGACATTTTGGTTCTCTCATTCTTCCTCGTCAAACATTTTAAGCGTTGGTTTCTCCATGGAGAAGAGTTTTCTTTCTCCAATCCAATGCATGATTAGTGGGTGTTGATTTCGAGTTTAGTAGGGGGAGGTCGTTCTCTATTATCAAATTTATTGATTCTTTCGTTCTTTCTTTTTCTGCCCTCTTAATCACTTCAATTCCTCGTCGTTGGTTTCTTCATGGATAAGTGGTTTCCTTTCTTTTTCTCACTACTTAATGAAAACCTGAAACCAATCTTTTGCCAATTCGATGGTCATCTGTTCACCCATGACTCGTTATAGTTTGGTTTGTGGAGCTCGATGCATGTTGCTTCTCGATATGTTCAGCATTGAAGTCTTGGTAGGGGACTTGGTTTTAGTCATTGAAGTCTTGGTAGGGGATTGGTTTTAGTCATTAGAGCTTTGGTGGGGGAGAATACCATCCATGTTTGTTTTCTAAACCCCAGTCGGCTGATGATGATTACCTATCCATGAATTTTTGTTCAAAATTTCGATGATGAGTACCTATTATGATTCTATTGAAATTTCTTCATTATTTTCATATTTGGTCTGTTTTTCCTTTTATTCCTTCTCATTCATTCAGTTTTAATATCTTGGTGATTCGATGGTCCCTCTGTTCATAATGAGATTGTGTTTGAATCAGTTTTTCAATACGTATACTTATGATTTCTTATGAAATTTGTTCATTATTTTTCATGTTCGTATTTGTTTATTCTTATTTACTTTTATTCATGCTATATCATGCTTAGTCTGTTTGAATCTATGTTGTGTTTGGGCTCGATTGACATGTGTTTCTAGATGGAATTTTTGTTTGAATCAGTTTCATACGTATCTTATGATTATGAAATTTGTTGATAAAACTAATGAAAGCGAGAGAGAGACCGAGACCGGAAAGAGAGCGAGAGATAGCAAGAAGAGATAAAGAAAGAGATAGAGAGAGCGAGAAAGAGAGAATTGGGCCGAGAGAGAGCGAGAAAGAAAGAATGGGCCGAGAAAGAGCGAGAGAGAGAGAAAGAAAGAGATAGAGAGAAAGAGAGAGAGCGCGCCAAATTCCTGAAAATAAATTAATGAAGGCTGGTTCCTTTTTCACCATTATTCTCATTAAATTGATGTAATGTTGAACTTTGATTACTCTCCATTATTAGGTGGCTGAACAACTACCCCCCTTTCACTTCTCTTCCCTCTATAAAACACCTTCTATCCAGCTTAAATTGACTTGAAGAATCCTTCATATTGTTTGTGTTTTTTCTCAAGCAGGTGAATTATTTCCATCAACTTACTTCTCTTCTACTTTCTTAATCTCTCTATCCACTTATTGGGGTTTCATATCATTAATGTGGTAGTGGTTTTGATTTTCCCACGGTTCTATTGCAAATTTTTTTCTATTGAATCTTTAGTAATTTATAAAAGTATTTGTATGAGTTGTTTTCGCTTGTATGTGTGTTTTGATGAACTTGTATATGAATCCTACTGTATTTCCTATATCATGCTGTCAAGCATCCAATGTTTATTTTTTTCGTACTCATGATATACATGTCATGGATGTCCTGAGGTCGGCTAATAATATTATATATATCTACTTGAGTTTAATATGTGGTCCATCACATCTATTCTCCTACAAATCACTTGTATCCACATTGTGTACACTTGATGAATCTTTCAATCTACTACCCTCCTTGTTAGTCTGGTGAGTTATTCTTTACTGTCATTGTTTTTGGATTATATTACATTTTCTTCCTTTTCACTTTTGCTTATTTATGTGTTCATGGTTTATTTGATGGGCACTAACGGCAACACCATTTCAGTGCTAGAGTTGATCCAGTGGTACGTTGATCCAAAATAATATTCCTAATAATTAGTCTTACAACCGTGAGTTTCTAACTAAATACTTTCTTTGTTGTTTTTCAACCCAAACTTAATAACACGCCATTAGTTTGAGGTTCGTGTATTACGTATGTTTTTCCTAATTTTAATGTTGTATATTTGGGTTTGACTTGTAGTTGAAGTACCTGCCATTAGTTTGTGGTTTTTCCTATTCTTTGTAAATTTGTGGTTTTTTTCGTACACTACCCATTGAACATGGACATTTGACATTAACTCATAAATTATATTTTTTGTGCGTTTGATAATGATGACGTATGAATATTTACAAGTGGCTACAACTCATAACAATTTTGTATTAATCATTATGGTTTACCATCTTTTGCATTTAAATAGTTATAAATGAAGCATATAATTATGAAAAGAATATAGAATATTATTGAACAACAATAAGGTTAAAAAACTTCTTAATATAGTACAATTGACACACCTTATTCAATTTAAGGTATAGTTTAATGAATATTAGCATTAAAAGTGGAAATTTTTTTAGAAAAGTGGAAAAATAGAAAAACTTCTTAATATAGTACAATTGATACACCTTATTCAATTTAGTATTAAAAAAGTGAAAAAAATGTTTTAGAAAAAAAAGTCGTTTACGTATTGTTCAATTTAGTATTAAAAAGTTGGTATTTCGTTGACTATTTACGATTAATCTTAAATTTTGACTAAGTTTTTTTTTTTACAACAATAATATGAATTATTTTAAGGGGCAATTGAAGAAAAGGATAATAATCAAAATAATCTTAAGTACTAATTCTAATATAAGTTATTATTTCAGTTAAGGTCCAATCCCTGGTAAAACTATTTTCCTTTTATTCCTAGGGTTTTAGGTTTCTATCCTAAAATATGGAAAATGAAGAAATCTTTACTATCCTTTCAATCATCACCATGTCCAAATGACAATAATATTCTTAACGTTGACCCTATTTCTAAATGACCATCGTAAGAATAGAGAACCAACCCTCCTACTTAGACATCAATTAGACAACTAAACTTCTTTCGGCTTATTTATGAGTAATGACGTCTACTGTCGTGAGAGCACAACGAATGGATAGACGACTTTCGTCATCCTCTGTAACATGCTTAGGAACAACCAGTCGTCTGCACCTACTCATGCATGAGACGTCCAGGATGTGGCAATTTTCCTCCACATTTTGGTGCACGACGTTAAGAACTGAGTAGTTGACGACAGTTGCACAGTCTAGTGAAACTATTTTGAGGCAATTTTAGGCCCGCTTCTGACCGCAGTACTACAACTTCATGAGGTTACTGCCCGAAAAAACCCGGAGCCTATCATGAGCGACTGCTACTGACAGTAGGTGGAAAGTTTGAGGTATTACAACAATTTTAATTCCACTCCCAATTAAATATTAGGTTCTAGATTTTTAGGAAACTAGAAAATGTTTATCCTTGTCAATATATGATCCCATACAGAACTATCTGGGTACAATTGGATGGCACATACATAAAGGTCAATGTAAGTGCAGCCGATCGTCCCGCTAATCGTACCTGAAAGTGAGATAGCCAACGAATGTGCTTGTCGTCTATTCACCAACTAGTGAGTTCATATTTGTCTGCCAGGGTGGGAAGGGTTTGCAACGTCCGATTCTTAGAGTGCTTAGGGATCAATTTCTTGACCACATGGGGTTGAAGGTTCCAAGGGTAATAGACTTTTGTGATTCCATTGTCTGGATTCAAGACCAATTAGTTTCGCCAACTAAATTTTCTATATACCATGCCTATGTTATTATTACCTATGTGATGCTGGATATCCAATGTCGAGGGATTCCTTGGCACCATATAGGGGAGAGCGGTAACATCTTTCGAATGGCGTGGTGCTGAAATGCACCGACTAATCCATGGGATTTTTTCAAACATGAAACATTCATCAGCTAGAAACTACATATAAAAGAGCATTTGGCATACTCAAAGGTCGTTGGGCGATCCTACGTGGAAGTCCTACTATCCAGTTAAGATCCGATGTAGAACAATATGGCATGTTGCCTGTACTGCACAACCTGATAACGAGGAGATGGGCAGACCTACAAGTCCGTGAAGGAATCGGATATGAGGATTTTCATGAGCAGCGGAATGATCATTTCCAAATTTCAATCGTATTGGAACATACACAATTACAATCAAGAAACAGAAACTAACTGGTCATGCCATACAACGAATTATAGCATGCTTTATATAAGATCAAGGAATAGAATTATACATACCTTTGAACTTATCTTCAATATCCCTTGATCACGAATGCTCGTACAATCAGCAAGACAGCAATCGAACGCTCGAACACTTCGACTGCAACACAACACGATCACAGCGACCTCGAACAACCCGATCTCCACGATCACGAACACAGCAAGCACCACACAGACACTGTATACACAGAAAATGACCCTCAAAATCTTCGACTATGTCAAGTTGAGTACGACACCACACAAAAAGCTACCTTGGTATTCTCGGTTGAGAATCCAGAAGTGTGGGCCTCTGTGGGACTTGGTTAGAGGAAGAGACCAGAGGAAGAACAATCGTGTGAAACGATTGAGCAAAGTGTGAGATAACACAATCTATCGTATAGACGATGCTCAATGTTTAAAAGAACCTCCGCGATCGTTTAAGCTATCGACAACTGAGTGATTATTGTGTAAAGTCACTCCACGATCGTATAGTCTCTTCTTCAACTGCGTTTAGTGAATCCCATTCACTTAACAACCACTGTGAGTCTTTCCGAGAATAGAAATCTTAATTCAACAGCTACTAAATTTAGGAAATCATTTTTTCTTTTATCTCACGGTTATTATGAAACACCAATAACCTCCCACTCAATTGGTTTATTAGATGAAAAAGATATAATGATCCGATAATTAATATTATTATAAATATATATGATAACCAACTTACCATAGTATACTTATAACCTATAGTTTAATATTCCATCTCATGAAACATATAACTATAAACTCTTTTTCTACTTCATGGCCACTTATGTAATCTTATTTACATTAATCCTCCACTTGATGTATTCATACATCACATCGATCATATCATATATAATCGAATAACCTCTTTGTCAATTTGGACATTTCAAATCAACACCAGAACTGTTCTCACTTGAATCCATGAGCTACCAAGGGACCTTAATGGACCTGTAGCTCGAAGCTTCAACGTACGCGATAACGGACTAAACTCTTAGTCACGGGATCCACCTCCGTAATATCAACATCCACTAAAACCGACAGTTGAACTCTCCTTACCACAAATATATTAAATGTACCATATCACCCATCACAATGTGATAACCCCTTACCACATATCGCTTGTAATATAGCTGGGCCAATTGTTGGGGTTTGTGCCCTAAGGTCTCCGTGTCCCTGTAGTTTGTAAACCAACTTTGTAAGAAATGCTTGTTTGATGTAATAATATATATGATATTTACTTCACTTCTTTGACTTTGCACCATTTAGATGTTTTTTATTATAATCCACAAACCAATAAACTTCAGTATCCCTAGTTTGTCTTATGTATTTAAGTATGTATGTAGTGACTATACTAGTGGTATCATGTCTTAAGTGACAACCAAAATGATCTGTAGTATATGGATATAGGAAGGAAGCCTTATCCTGGTAACACCATGGACGGCGGCCCGCTTTGTGGAATTGTTTACAAGTGTTGTGACTTTTCCAAAGAGTCTAATCCTAATCATTTCGTGTAGAGGACATGCGAGCGAGGCGTTCCTATACAAAGAAGTTTGTATAACTTGACCTCGAAGTGTAACCGTCTTTTTATATATCTCCATTCATGACTGAGATTTCCACTTCACTATGATAACCATAGGTAACATGCCTCAATCTGAATGAGTCGGGACTCCTGCGATTTGAGAAGCGATTCTTTGATTTGCATGGATGCGAGTGGAAGAGCGCCAACTCAAACCTACACTTTTGGGGGATTCGTCTAAATTTGGGAGCTGGGATTCAAGTTTTAACAAGATGAAGTTCACTCCTTTCCAAAGTAGGGGTAAGTAGATAGATTGCTCTTTTAAGGGCTGATCCCAAGCTGAACGATGTGTCACCACACACCTTCCATGGCCTGAGTGGTGTTCACACATAGTAGGACTATGTTGTATTGTTCATTAGACGGATAGTGGTACTTTAAGGAGTAAGTGTAATACAAGCAAAACAGTAAATTGGCCTACTATAATTACAAGCATCTGTGAAGGGTCATCGTACTGATGATTAGTTATATCTAATGGATAAAGAAATAATATCTATGGTAAGAAGAGTTCATTGTCAGTGTTTTAGTGGAATGCCTGACAGTTAACGGATGGTGGATATTGTGGCTAAAGAGTTTAGTCAGCTATTCACGTACCGTTGGAGGCTTCGAGCCATTTAGGCCATTAAGGTACCCTTGGTAGCTTGGATAACAAAGTTTGAGAGTCAGTTTATTTGGGTTAGTTTGAAATGTTCCAATTTGATAAGAGGTGTTCGATCATATATGATATAATTGAACCAATTAATTAAATATGATATAATTAACTTATGGTATGAGATCATTAATTTTGGAAGGAATTGGATATAAAAATGATTTTATATCTAGTGTAGGAAAAATACTATGATTAATATATGATATTAATTTAGTATGAATATGATGTGATGATATATTGTCCATTTAATTAGACGGTTAAAAGGGGTAATAGAACGGCGTCTTTCCTAATTTTCATAACGGGTGAGTAAGTTGAAAAATCACTTTGAGGCCGCTATAAATAGCTCAAGGTTGTTAAGCATGGTATGCGTAGACATTGTGTTGAAGAGTGTCCATCACTTAAAAAAACATGTGCCTATACGAATAAGTGCTTGAACAATCGCTTACTATACGATAGTGATAAGCGATCGCTTAATGAATTACACCGACATCGCTATTTTACTAAAACGATCGTTACCATTTTCCTAAGCAATCGTTAGCCCTCGATATTTACCTAACGCCTCGTATAGACGTTCGCTTACAATTTTTTCCTACACGATGTTTAGACGATCGCTTACTTTTTTTCTACACGATCATATACTTCACCTAAATCAAGCAATTTATGTCTATAACAATAGAAGCCTATCTCCCACTTGCTTGATCGTTGTAATACGATCTCCCTTCCTCCTTCTTTCTAACCAAATCCGAATAAAGCCCACCCTTTGGATTCTCACTCCAAGATACTGAGGTTTTCTGAATGGTGGTGTCGTCCCCGTTTTCTTCTGTTCGGTGAACCCTATTCAAGGTACGATGGGTTTAGCTAAATGATAGCTTAACCGTCTCAGCAAAAGAGAGAGTTGCTATGAAGAATAAGTCTTCAAACTATATGATTCCTCGATCTCTTATTTATTTGTTCTTTTTAAATGTCAATAAATTTAGAATGCATGCCATATTAGTATGTTTGAATGTTATATGTGAAAATTTGTCACAATTATATTGGAAAAGATCTGCTTCCGCTCGTGCTACATTTGAATAAGAGTTCCCCTTCAACTCGCTGCCATTGAAGGGTGATCCTTTGATTTTCATGGGTGTGGTGGTCTAAAAGCATCGACTCCAATACTTACCAACTTTTGGGATTTCATCTGATTTGGGAGCTGGGAACTCAAACTTCAACAAGATGGATTCCATTCCTTCCTTGAGCATGGGTAAGTAGATAGATTTCTCTCCTTAAGGTTATCCAAGGCTTGAACGATGTTGTGCACACACCTTCTCATGGGCCCCGAGAGGTGTTTCACACATAGTAGGACTATGTTGTATTTGTTCAATAGAAAGGATCATTTGGTACTTAAGAAGTAATGATGTAACTACAAGGCAAAACGGTAAAAAATTAGCACTACTAATAATACGAGCATCTTGTGAAGGGTCATTGTAACTGATGATTGTTTATATCTAATGGACATAGAATATATCTAGGTACAGAAGAGTTCAACTGTTGTCTTTAGTGGAATGTCTGGCCAGTTAACGGAATAGTGATATCCGTGGCTAAAGAGTTTAGTCAGCTATTCATGTACCCCTCTTGGAGCTTTGAG
>NW_024063634.1:0-5070 GCF_009727055.1 Benincasa hispida | reverse complement strand
TTTTTTTTTTTATCTATTTAGAATAGTATTAATTTTAGCTAAGAAATCGATATCGAATTTGAGCTTGTGAAATTTTAAAGCAATCAACAAAACAATAAAAAGGTTTTGAAAATCTAAGAGTTAGTGTTCCAGGGTTTGAATCCATTAATGACTTCATTAAGTCTATTTTAACAAATTAATGAAATTTTCTTGAAACAATATGCTTAAGTTTGAAAACTTAGGTCAAGATTACTCTCTATAAAAAAAACAACTTATTCTCATGTAACTTAAATGATAAATAAGTTTTTGATATCAAAATAAGAGACAAGACATTAATGAATGTCATTATCAACTTTCACTATCAATCAAACTATTTTCATTAGAGATTAAATGATATAAATCTGATTGAACATTCAATCCATCAAAACATTCAACCTAGCATTTATTGAAGGCCAATAAATAAGAATGAAACACAATATCATTAAAAAGCATAAAGTTTAACAATCATTCATGAAAGAACTAAAACTTAACCTAATTTCATAATTAACATCATCAACACCTAAAACTAAAAAGTTTAGTCACTCATAGCTCTTATCACATATTAAAATACATAATTTCAAGCATAGACAACTAAGAAAGAAAAGAGCATTGAAGAATAGCTACTATTGAAGCCTCTATCTTCTTGGTTGTCCACGAACTCTTCGATATTCAATTCGGGAAATTGAACGTCCTTCAAGAATTATCCCTCACACTCTCTACTTTATTTTGTAGCAAAAACAATCTTTAAGACTCTGAAATTTCGTGATGAGGTTGCTGTTTAACCCTAGGATTTATAGAAAGTTCTTTCAAAAAATTGCCTAATTTTCAAAATAGGAAAGATAGCGCTATGACACTGTCTAGTTGAAGATCCCCCATGCACATCCTTGTCGAAGTGTAGTGCTGCGCCTTGATAAGGTGCAACGACGCTCACCTAACATTGTGGTGTTGTTATATAGCTTCTCTACTTGTTTGTGTGCCCAAATTCCCTACACTCGAAAAAAAAACATCGAGGGTAGTGTTGACCTAGCACCGTAGCGCTATCTTGTTTTGGGCCATCTCTTTTTTTTTTTCTTGTGTTTTTGGCTTGATTTGGTTCTTTTGGCTCCCAATGCTCATTTTCTTGATAAATCTCTAAAAATCACTAGGAAAAAAAAAAAATCTAATAACTATTGGTCTTAGATTTCTAGTAAGTGAATAAGGTTTTTCCAACACTTGGATCTTCTCTTAGGGTTGACGCTTCTTTGGCCTGCAGAGGATAATGGTTTTCTGGAGTTCTTCATGGGTGAAATCCTTTTCGCTTGTTTGACAATATCCTGCTCATTCTCGAAAAGTTTGATGGAAATCAGAGGCTGAATGTTGTCTTTTCCGATAAATGTCGCCAACTGTTGTTGTCAAATTCTAGACATAGAAAAGAGCCTAACTTTTATGTGACAATAACAATAATTTTTTAGAGGGGAGAAAAAGGTGATCTGCAAAATAAAGAGAAATTTGCACAATGATGTGATGCTATCCACACAAGCTCCAATGCTTAAGTTAGATAGTGAAAAAATGTAGAAACTTTAGGATTTTAGAGTGAGAATTAACTTACTTTCTCTGGAGCTATAATGATATATTTATAAGAATAGATAACCTAGATCATACTCCAAAGAGTTTTGAAGCTACATTAGGATAACTCTTTATCTCTTGAGTCGGGGCATGCCTCGTTAGCCATTTTGTTAGGCTCGTCAAGGTATGGCACCTCTGCCTCAGCTTATTATGGTTGTCGAGCAATGTTCTTGGGTCAAAAAATGTGCAGGCTTGCCTTGTTAGACATTTTCTTGGCTCAGTCTCGGTCGACGAGCACATTGGCTTGGGCTGAGGCCCAACCATCCCACTTTCCTAAGCCATTTTTGTCCTTGTGCTACTTTTTGGCCCGAATCTTGTTATTTGATGGTCATATTGCTCCCGTTTTTGCAGTTCAATATAAACTATAATCTGTGTTTGAAATAGCTTTCGGAAAAAATGTATTTTTATATAAATCACATTTTCTATAAGCATGAAAGACATTTTTGGTCTCCCAACTTTAATGAAAGTAATAATTTAGTCCCAAAGATACTAGCGATTTAGTCTTTGTACTTTTATATTAATATAGTCACTAGGCTTTAATAAATAACAATTTAGTCCATGTACATTGCAATTTATAATGTTTTAGTCCTTAATTTTCTTAATCAAAATTAAGTGTCAATTTTTATTACATAACAACTTAGTCTTTAGAATTTATATATAAATTGGATCCCAGAGCAGTTTAGTAATCTACACAGGTAAGAAATTTCATTATATCATACTAGAATTTTTTTATGACATGGACTAAATCATTACAACTACAAATACTAAATCGTTACTTATTAAAGTTCAAGGACTAAATTGTTACAAATTTTAAAATAAGTGATTAAATCGTTAGCATTTAAAGTTTAAGAATTAACTACTACTTCCATGAAAGTTTAAGGACCAAAAATATTTTTTAACAAAAATTTTACTAGTTTAAACTGCGTTTAATTTTCTTGTAGAAACTATTTAAAGGGGTTTTTACCTTACCATAGAGATTATGAGTTTTTATTTTTTTATTTTTTTAAGTATTTATGAATGACTTAACTTCTAAATTATACAGACTAAATCTTAATTTTCTCTAAATTAAAAACCAAATTTATAATTTAATTAAAGTTTACCTTTCAAAAACCTAAAATAGTAAACTAAAGAACCTAAACAAATTGTATTTTTATTTTTAAAAAAGGAATCTAACAACATTTTAAACAAATTGCATGTAAAAACAAATCTAATATCAAACAAAACAAATTGCATTTAAAAGATCTAATTCAAAAGAATCATAAAAGGAAAGTGAACCAAATAAAGGAATCTAAGGAAAAAAAATGACCTTTTTATACCTTCTATACTAAGAATTGTTAGCCATAATTGGCAATTTGACTCACATCAATCTGGCAAGCCTATTTTTGGTTCACTCCTTTCCCTTCTAAGATTTTATTCCTTGCTACTAAATGGACTATGTGACCTAACATCAATTAGTTTAAAAAGCTTGAATTTTGTAATATATGAGTTGCATGTTTTATCTTTTTAGTTTTTGGAGAGGAATGACTTTTTTAAAGGTTTAATTTATATAGGTTATATTTATTATCCCTTGAATTTGCAATCTAACTTGTTAATCTTTACAACCTTAAAATGCAAAAAAAATTCGTTTTTTTTTTGTTCTTTTCTAATTTGAGTATAGCTTTTTGTTAAGATATATGAAATAAAGGATTCATTTTTATCAACTTAAGTATAATTCAACTAGTTAAGATATATATCATTGACCAAAAGGTCATAGGTTCGATCTCCAACATCCACACATGGTCATATAATAGTAATAAGAATATGAAAAAAGTTCATGTCTGACTCTAAACTTGACATGTTATATTAATTTTAACCCTAAACTTTTAGTTTCATTAATTTTAACCTCAAACTTGACAGATTGTATAACTTTTAATCCTAAACTTTAAATTTCATCAATTTATACCTCAAAATTCAATAATCTTATCAATTCACACCCTTGATTAAATCTTATTAGGGTTTAAATTGATACGTTCTACCAAAATTTGAGGTTTAAATCAATAAAATTGAAAGTTTAAAGCTAAAAAGTTGATATAGTTTAACAAGTTCGAGGCTTTGAATTCAACATTTTAGGATTAAAATTGACAAAATCGGCGAATTTGGCCATTCTCACTCATGCAGATCAAATGACTGCCCTTATAGACAAAAGTTCACAACTCACTCAGGATTAAGGTCGAGTTACCTATGGTTATCCTATGAAATGTTAATCTCTTCAATTGACGGTGTTATAAAGAGAGACTAACCATTTGGATACCCCAAAATAGTAGGCTTATTGAGTTCGGTCTTATACAAACTCTTTGTATATGATACCTCCACTCACATGTCTCTATATGAACGATTAGGATCAAGTCGTTTGTAACACTTTACAACTATTGTAACAATTACAAAATGAACCGTATCTGTAGTGTCACTAGGATAAGATACCCAACCTCATCTATATACTACAGACCATTTAGGTTATTACTTAAAGATGATCCACTTGTATGTCAACCACATACATGTTTAAGTTACATAAAATAACCTTGCATATTTCTTTAAAGTTTTTTTTTGCATAAAATAATCAACCATGATTTCAAATAACATATTAACTACGAGGCTTTAGGGCATACATCCCAACAGTGAGCACTTCCTAAAAAGATCTTTGTATTTTTTCCAACATTCAATAATTGCTCATAAAGTTGTTGAGAAAAAGTAACAATTTCTAATCTTAATTTGGAAGACTTGGTAGGAGGAAATTATTTGTTCAAAAATACTTGTGCTAGCTCCTCCCAAATGCTAGTGCTCTCTGGTGGGATTGTCTTAAGCCAATCTTTAGCTCAGTTCTGCGAAAACAAAGGAAACAATCTTAGTCTTATAGCATCATAAGTAGCTCCATTAATCTTAACTATTCAAAAAATTTCAAGGAACAATCAAAGATGCTTATAATCTTAAGTAGGGTGTCTTCTAAAAGCATTTTCCCTAACCATTTGGATCAACCTCAGTTTCAACTCAAAGTTGTTTGTAGAGATGTGTTCATTCACGATCTTGGGTTGAGCTATAGGGAAAGTTGATTGGAAATAATCCTTGATTGCTTTCTCCACTTCTTCGACCATCTCCTTAATTGCTTCTTTTCTAGTTCTTAGATACTTCTTGAAAGTACGTCCAATCTTAGAGTCAAAAGCCAAAAGAGTAGAGTCCTTGTCACGGGGAATACACAAAAGAAAATGCCAACAGAGATTAGAACTAAAATAAGCCTTAGTCTAGAATGTCTTAAATTCTTGAATATTAAACAAAAACTGTTATTTTTAATCCTCGACAATGGTGCCAAAAACATGATGCAAGCATTCAAGCTCACATGGTCAAGTTATTAATTAAAATGGCATAAGAGGCTGAGTATCGTCCTTAGGGATCAAATTAACAATTTTTTTTTTT
>NW_024063633.1:0-2958 GCF_009727055.1 Benincasa hispida | reverse complement strand
ATTATCTATTTTGCATACTTTTCTCTTTTGTAACAAAACTCTGCCTTCGAAAAACAGCTTCTCTTTCAAAACATTTTTCTCGTGAAATGTTTATTTTCTAATTTTGTTTTTAGAAAAAATGTCATTCAAAATAATTTTCATTTTCACTTTAACATTTTAATTTTAGAAATTCTCTTTAAAAAACCCCTTATCGAATGAATTTTCTCAAACCTTTGTCTTCCTTGCTTGTTTTGTTTCGGTTGTCAAAAATATATCCAAAAAAACGTTTTCCTGGTTCTATTTTTCTACTTTTAAAATTTTGTATTCAGAAACATCATTCCAAAGATATTTTCTCAAACTTTTTATTCCACAGTTCCTCATTCCAAGAATATTTTTCTCAAAACTTTAATTAATGTTTGTTTTTCCTCTATTTCTCTAATGTTGTTTTATTTACACATTCCTTGACTTTTAGTTGTCTTGTAGATTGTACACTCTACATATCTTATTTTCAAAGACTTCAACCTCTTTTTGAAAAAATTATGGGGGGGTTTTTTTTTTTTTTACGGTTCTCTTCCTGAGTTTCATTATTTTTGTTATCATACATTTTGCTCAATTTTTTTAAAGTCATATAGTATTATTTGATTACTAGTTAGTCATAGTATTGCTATCAGTTATCAATATTAATATTTTTGGCGATGGTTATGATGATGGGGCAGACACCTTCCAACTTGTTTCACCTTTCCCTTTTATTGACATTATTTATTAGGTTTCTAGCTTTGTACAGTTGATTTTTCAATTGCACATATAGATTTGTTGCGATTCTGTGTTCATGTTGACCATTCTCGCTTAATTAATCCATTATTATCTGTTATTGTTTTATGTTTCGTGCATTTTACCTTTTGTATTCCTTTCTTTTTAGTTACATTTTTTATTCTTTTAGCTTTATGTTTGTTGGTTTCTACTACTGTTTGATTACATCTTATTTTTTAATGATTGCCACTATGGAATTAATTTGCAATTACCCCTGAATTTCTCATCTTTTGTCTGTGACATTATACCTTTAGTTTTTTTTGCACTCATCTTGTGATGAACCCAAATTTTTGTATGTCATGAGTCTTCTAGCTTCACTTTTATATTTTCATTTGGACATATATTTATTCTTCCTTTTCTGGTGTATCTCATACACACAAGGATCAAAAAAGTTGTTCTTTCTTCTTTTTGTTCACTGATACTATATATTGGTAAGGTATTTAAATTTTTTCACCTTATAGATGTTAGATTTGGTCTTTTTTGTATTTGGATTCTTCTTAGTTATTTTTTGTTTGTTTTTCCTATCCTAAATATTTTTGATAACTTTGATTGGTTCCAGAATAATTGATACATTTTTTATTTTTTTTTATTTGGCATTTTTAAAATGATTACTTACATTCTATATTTCTTATTGGACTCTCAAGGTTTAATTTTAATGTCTATTTACTTGTTGTTGGGCGTTTGATTTGTATTTATTTGTTTTATTGTTTAGTACGATTACATGGATTATTCAAAAAGTACTTTTCTTAGTTTTCTCTATTCATACTTTTTTTCTATATATTCTATTTTAGGGATTGGTTGCCTTTGAATTATATGGGGGTTTTTTGTGTGACATTTATTTATGTCTCCTAGTTTAATTTTGTTTTTCTCTAGTATATTGATCTGTTTAATTTCACATTTTTTTCAGTTTACATTGTTTTTTTTAACATTCTTCAACCCACCATTGTAGTTTCACATATGTCTTGTTCTTTCTCTTCTATTATGATATTCATTTATAAGTTTTACTTTTGTATGCTATTTTCTTCTTAGTTCTACTATTATTTGCTATATTGATTTGTTAGTTTTATGAATAATGTTTGCACATTATTTTTTTAATTAGTTTTACTTTCTAAGCAATTTTTATAATTAACACTTTTGATAAAGTAGGATTGTTTTTTTGTGTCTTGTAGTTTTATTTTTGTGTGTTTCATTATTTCTCGCACTCTTTCTTAGAATTTATTTTTCTTTTGTCATGGTTTTTATTTATGTATAGCTGAATTTCTTTCCATCTCCACTCTTATTTCTTATATGACATCCTTTTATTTGATACATTGTAAATTGCACAATGGATTGTTCAAATTTTATCATCTTTCTAGTACGGTCTCTTTTATGGACATGTTTTACTTTCACTTTGGTACTTTAGTTTCTTTTACTGATCTGGCAATATAGATTTTTTTAAAAAAATTCAAAATATAGATTTTTTTTTTTTTTTTTTGCATGCATATATGTAAGCACTATGGATGTTTCTTTTATTTGACATTCTTTAATTAGTTCCATTTTTTATTCTCTATTTTATTATTTTGGGTATTTTTTTAAAAATTCACTTTTTGTATTCTCTATCTTATTATTATTTTATTGGTATTTATTTATCTTTTGGCATGGTTGCATTTTCACTTTATGTATTATCCGTGTTGTTTCTTTTATGTTATATTTTTATTCTTCTAGCTTATTTTGTTTAGGATTCTCATATTATTTGGTACATTATTATCTTATAGCACTTTGGATCGTTCCAATTTTCCCCCTTTCTCTTATGTGATCTTTTTTTTATCTAAATTTTTCTATGAATTATCCTATTTTTTTAATCACTTTCTCTTATAAGCATTCTTCATTAGTATCACTTTTGTATATTATTCTATTAGTTGATTTGTTAGTTTTCTGCTTAAAACACATTATTTTAGGACTACTTTTATATTTATGTTTTATTTATGATGCCAAACTTTATTTTTCTGTGTTAGCATGCAAGCAATTTTTGTAACTCTCTTAGACAGATAGATTGCTCTGATGTGTGTTTTATTATTTTTGGTATTTTTTTCTTTTTTACTTATTTGATCATATTTTATTTTTTTGGTATGTAGAATTTTTTTTTTTTTTTTTTTTGGCATGTTACATTTTTGCACCATGGCAGTTCAA
>NW_024063632.1:2672-4275 GCF_009727055.1 Benincasa hispida | reverse complement strand
ATGAGCATGCGAGAGTGGTGTAAGGTGAGTTAAAATGATTTAAATCACTTAAACATCATAGGTTAATACAAACCAATATAACGTTATACTTGGATTGTTCACCTAGACTTAGGTTGTATATATTTAGCCGGAATATAACCAAGTAAATACCCAATTAAATTACAACACTTCAGTGGGAGATTAATAATGTATACAATACATTATCATTAGTTCTCACGTCCCTAAGAGTTCACAACGTGAGATCCCATGCTCGGCTTCGAGTTGCTATTTGGGCAACCTCCCTTTGGAAAGTGTTATCATGGGTTAATAACAATGTGAATAGGGGAAGTAGTTCATAGTAAGTGGGTGAAGGGTGTGTGTCAACACATCCTACGGTCTCTTCTATTAGGTCACACCGTGAGATTCCTATGTTGCACCTGCTTGGCGTTTATAGGCGTCTATCCCTTCGGAGGGTTTGTAACATAGGATTCGGAACTCCGTGAACTCCAGAAATGGATAGAGTTACTTAGGTCCGTTTTCAAGCAATTGTTTCTCCTTCAAGGGCTTGTTTTGATTCTAATCTTTGTGATTTGAAAATGGAGGGTATACACTTACAAGACTTACTAAGTGTTAGTAAAGTTCTTGACCAAAGAAACGGTAACTAAATACTATAAGAATAAGAGTTATTTTGGTATTAGTATTTAGTCAAGAGCATCTTGATTCAGTGAAAGAGTGGTCAACTGCCCTTCGGTAGGGGCCATTCTAACTCACTGAAGTATCGCTGTAAAATAGATAATGAAATATGGGTACATTATTACTTGCTAAATCAATTGGATTAAAATTTAGAGTAAATTTACTAATTAAACTTGTTCATTTCTTTCAGCAATGAGTACATCTATAGGTCGACTATTAGCTTCCGAGAAACTTAACGGTGATAACTATGGAACTTGGAAATCTAATTTAAACACTATACTAGTTATCGACGATCTGAGGTTTGTTTTAACAGAGGAATGTCCTCCAGTTCCTGCTCAGAATGCGAACCGAACTGTTTGGGTCGTTCATGACAGATGGACTAAGGCTAAAGAAAAAGCCAAAGTCTATATTTTGGTAAGTATATCAGATATACTATCCAAAAAGCATGAAAAAATGGTCACCGCTAAGGAGATCATGAACTCACTGCAAGCCCTGTTTGGACAACCATCCTCCTCGGCTATGCATGATGCTATCAAATGGGTTTACAATTGCCGGATGAAAGAAGGACCGAATGTTAGGGAACATGTTCTGGACATGATGGTCCACTTCAACATCACGGAAGTAAACAGGGCTGTCATGAACGAGAAGAGCCAAGTAGGGTTCATCATGGAGTCTCTTCCGAAGAGCTTTTTCCAGTTCAGAATTAATGCCATGATGAACAAAATAGATTATAATCTTACCACTATTCTCAATGAGTTACAGATTTACCAGTTTTTATTGAAAAATAAAGGTTCTGAGGCAGAGGCAAATGTTGCTACTACCTCAAAGAGGAGATTTCAAAAGAGATTTGCCTCTGGAAATAAATCTGTCCCAAAGAATAAAGGTATTCAAAAGAAGAAAGGAAAAGGGAAAGGGAAAACACCTCCTACTA
>NW_024063632.1:0-1582 GCF_009727055.1 Benincasa hispida | reverse complement strand
CAACAGAACGATGTATCTGAAAGGAGAAACAGAACCTTGTTAGACATGGTTCGTTCAATGATAAGTTACGCATCGTTGCCTAACTTGTTTTGGGGATTCGCAGTGGAGACCACAGTTTATATTTTGAATAATGTTCCCTCTAAAAGTGTTTCAGAAACACCCTATGGGTTATGAACAGGGCATAAAGCTAGTTTACGTCACTTCCGGATCTGGGGTTACCCAGCACATGTGTTGGTGCAAAATCCTAAAAAATTGGAACGTCGTTCAAAATTATGCCTATTTTAGGATACCCTAAAGAAATGAGAGGTGGGCTATTTCATGATCCTCAAGATGAAAAGGTAATTGTATCAACAAATGCCATATTCCTAGAGGAAGGCCACATACGTGATCATAAACCACGTAGTAAACTAGTATTAGAAGAGATTTCAAAATATGCTACAAATATGTCAACAAGAGTTGCTGATCAAACTGGCCAATCAACAAGAGTCGTTTATAGACTAAGCACATCTAGTTCATCACGTCTATCTCAAGAGTTGAGAGAGCCTCGACATAGTGGGAGGGTTGTTAGAAAGCCTAACCGTTATATAGGTTTAGCTGAAACCGAAGTCACCATACCTGATGATGGCTTAGAGGATCCATTGACCTATAAACAGGCAATGAATGATGTTGATCGAGATCAGTGGGTTAAAGCCATGGACCTCGAAATGAAGTCTATATACTTTAATTCAGTCTGAAAACTTGTAGATCAACCTGATGAGGTAAGACCTATCAGTTGTAAATGGATTTACAAACGTAAAAGAGACCATATGGGGAAGGTACAGACCTATAAAGCCCGATTAGTAGCAAATGGTTATACCCAGGTAGAGGAGGTAGACTATGAAGAAACCTTCTCACCTGTTGCTATGATAAAATCAATAAGGATACTCTTATCCATTGCCACTTTTTATAATTATGAAATTTGGCAAATGGATGTCAAGATTGCCTTCCTAAATGGCAATCTTGAAGAGAATATCTACATGGTCCAACCAGAAGGGTTCATAGAACAGGGTCAAGAGCAAAAGGTTTGCAGGCTGAATAGATCCATTTATGGATTAAAACAGGCATATAGATCCTGGAATATGAGATTTGATGCTGCAGTCAAATCTTATGGCTTTGAACAAAACGTTGATGAACCTTGTGTATACAAAAGAATCATCAACTCCACTGTAGCATTTCTTGTTCTATATGTAGATGATATCTTACTTATTGGAAACAATGTAGGATACCTTACTGACATTAAGAATTGGCTAGCAACTCAATTTCAGATTAAAGATATGGGAGAAACTCAGTATATTTTCGGGATCCAAATAGTTCGGAACCACAAGAACAGAATGCTAGCTATGTCTCAAGCATCTTATATAGACAAAGTGTTGTCTAGGTTTAAGATGCAGGATTCCAAGAGAGGTCTTCTACCTTTTAGGTATGGAATAAATTTGTCAAAGGAACAATGTCCTAAGATACCTCAAGAGGTTAAGAATATGAGACGAGTTCCCTACGCATCAGCTGTCGAGATTCTGATGTATGCAATGCTATGTACACGACC
>NW_024063631.1:2962-8577 GCF_009727055.1 Benincasa hispida | reverse complement strand
TAGGGGTGTCCATGGTTTCGTTCAATTCGATTTGGGGCTCAAACCGAATCAAACCGCAAACCTAAAAAAATATTATGTTAAACCAAACAAATTGCTTGTTGGGTTTGAACCCAACCAAATTGAATGGTGTGGTTTGGTTCAACTTTGCTGTTTTGCTTTTTTTTCTTTTTTTCTTTTCCTTTTCTTGACCAAGGGTGTTCACTTATATCTCAGCGATAGAATTTGACGAAAGGATCCGACCTGTGGTCCGATGGAGGGTTCGAAGAGGAAACGTCACTACATCAGAGTTGGGACTGAGAGAGATGAATGCCAGACTCAGAGAAGAGAGATGAGACGAAAATAGGCAGAGACGTAGCGAAAAACTTTAAACCACGAGCCAAGAAATGAATGGATGAGGAAACGTCAGACGAAGAAATCAGAGACAAAGAGGAAAGCAAAGAGGAGACGTCGAGATGGAGATCAATGTAGTGGGCAGCCAGTAACAAGATAACCCTCACGCCTCACGATCTCACCCTCTAAAGTTCTAAATCTAAACCCTAACTAATAAAATAATAATTATTATATTATTTTTATATTTTAAAAATAAGTAGTTCGATTTGGTTTCAATTCGGTTTTCAGTTTTGAAATCGAACCAAACCGCTAAATTCAGTTTGAAAATTATACTAAAACCGCACCGAACCGCATAATTCCGGTTCAAGTATTATTTGGTTTAGTTTTAGTTCGGTTTTCATAATCGATTCAATTTTTGGGTTTAAATGATCACTTGCAAACCTTGCTTTCGTTTGAAAGGAGAGAACGACGATTTTGTAATTTTGAAGAAGCCATGAATAAAGGAAGAAGAAAAAGAGAGTGAGGAAGAAGACAGGACTGAAGGAAGAAAAGAGTGTGGAGGCAAATAAGGAAGAAGATGTTTTTTAGGGTTATTTGATGATGGGAGAAGATTATTTTTTTTTTTTTTTTAATGATAGGAGAGAAATAATTATTTTTGGCATGGGATATGAAGAATTTATTTATTTATTTTTTAAATGTGGACAAGGCTTAAATAGTAAAAGGTTACTAATATTTTTGAAAAGTTGAAGCTAGTAGGTCATTTTTACAAAAATAAGATGTGAAAAGACATTGTTTAATTTGAGCCTATATTTAAGTCTTCTATATAGAAATCTCTAGAAAAATTGTGCTTATATATTAAAAAATATATATTTGATATTTAGAGTGGATGATTTGATTATCTATTAATTTATAAACTTTAATTTTAAAGAAAAATACAAAAAAAGATTAGAAATAGTTGGAAAATGAAGGTGATGTCTACTTTAGAGTTTGAAAAAAAAAACACTTAGAAGCTCGACGAAAAGAAAAAAAAACCACATGATCTTAACCATAAAAAGAAAAAAAAACGAATATGGCATAGAGCTTATTAAAAAATAAAGCAAAATATTCAAAATTATTTAATTATTTAAAAAAATGAGATTATTTAATGATTAGACGTAATGATAATTTATAATGAGATTTATTTAATAATCTAATGTGAAATGACCTCAAACAATAGTAAAATCAAAAGTATCTTCAAATTCTTTAATAGTATAATATAGATAGATAAAGATTTAAATTAGATGTTTCTGTTTTCAAATATAACAAAATGAATCAAAATATTTCAAAAATTTCATTGTCTATCTATCTATATTATGATAGACATAGATAATAGTCAATCTATTACATATTACATATAATTGTGATATTTACCAAATTTATAAATATTTTCAAGAGTTTTATCATTTAAAATAATTTCTCTATAAATTAAGGATCCACTAAGTTAAAAATCAAATTTTAGTCTTCTAAAAAATTAAAATCTCAAGTTGTTTGTATAATATTATTTTTTAATTCAATACAATTTTTTTTCTCCTTCTTGAAAATGGCCTAAAAAATTGGCTCCTAAATTAGAAAATTTTGGGCCAATGGACCTAATATCTAAGCCCATAATGCCAAATGACCCGATTTTTTTTAAAAAACTGTCAATTGACCTTCTGTTGATGTCATGACGATATAAGATTACAATAATTACCCTTGATAATTGTCTTGCTCTCGCTACATGTTCTTGCTCTCCCTGTCTGTCTATCTTCCATCATGATGTTGATTTTTTGTCATGTATGATTGATTTCACCAATTTTCGTGGAATCATCTATTTACAAATTAAAATCGTTAACAACAAACAAACATGTAATGGTGAATTCTTTAAAATCTAAACTTCATTTAACGAGTTTTCGAACCAAATTAAGTTTTTCAGAACGAACAAACTTTTCTTGAACGTGGTTTCATTTGTCTCAAAAAAGTATGTAAGTAGCATAACAAAAGGGGTGTGGAAAGAGCGACAACGAGAAAGATGGAGAGAGAGAGCGAAACGACCTAGGTGAGAGAGAGAGAGAGCAGTGACAGCGAGAGGTGACAACGAGAGTCATGAGCGAGAGCAATGGAGAATGGCAGTGAGAGATATCCATATGTAATAGACAACATTCATCTACTTAATAAAAAATGTTCTCTTGCTTTGTAGGATGACAGAAAATATCTACTAATTCGATACGGAGGTGATTGGGATGAGAACCAAAATTTATTATGTTGGAGGCAAGCTAACATAAATTATTATGCCTATTACATTGAAGTATGAACTTAAAGCTCACATTTATTAGGTTTCAAATGTAAGTTGCTCAGAGTTTGATGTTGTTATGATAGTTAAATATAAGCTTAATTATGAAGGCCCCTCCATAGTACACGACGGAATGACGGTGATGTTCGCTTCCTTCTTTTCCAAGAGATCTTATAGAGTTCGACTATATGTAATGCTAAAATCGAACCATGAAAAAATGTGAATATGAGTTATAATGGTACAGGGGTAGACAGACAATCGAGTATCATATGAGCTTAATTGAGAAAGGGTGACATTCCATTGTTTATGAACACTCAACCATCAACATATTCAATAAACAATGATAACATTCATGCATGGGACTTGGAAAAAAGAAACTCAATGTAGTGGACCCTATCTTAGCATGAAGAGATCAGGATGACTTACTTCAATGATTGTGGTCCTTCAGAAGGAGTGTGATCCCTTTCAATGGTTGTAATAGAGATCAACAGGATCTGAATTTTATGATTTGTGGTATTCTTTGAAAAGTGTGATCCTTGTAGTTGATAATGAGAGATTAGCAGATTGAATTTTTTGATTTTCATTGTTTTAAACATTGATCCTTTCTGTGTTTGATAATGAGAGAGTCGTAGGGATTTGAATTCTTAGGGACTGTGTCCTTTATGAGTGCATGTAAACCTTGTAAAGTGTTTGTTAATGAGAGATCAATAGATTAGAATTCCATGTCTTCATGATCTAAATCAACTGCCCATAATTTTGCTTATTGACAGCTTCGAGCCTGTCCAACATAGTTTTATGAGCGGAGAAATTTATTGGGCATCTTGAACGATGTCACACCTGGACTATTGTAAAAACTTGATAATAGCAAGGAGTGTACAAGGGCGACGATATCAAGTTGAGCCGATTGATTGTTCTAGGATTTCATGTGCGGGAAAATTGTATTTGGGACATATGTGAAACCTCCTACAAGAGAATGCACGTGCAAGAATTTGACTCCGACTCGGTATCTCCATGTTCGCATGCAATATGTGTGTGTTGCGAGAATGAAAACATCCCCATCCGAGGATTATATACAGTCCATTTTAGAGTTGGACTCCCTTATGCTGCTTAATGCAGAGCCCCGTAAATTTCACTTGGTTCACATATCTGAAGGAAGAGTCCTCGGATATATTGGAAAAGCTATATGCACCTGCTAGAAGATGATGCATGGTTGGGCATGAAGAGTTACAAAAATACCATCAAAAAGAGAAACACCGGTGACAAATAAAATTGGTAGATGTGGGAATTATGGGGCATAATCGACAAAACTACAGTTGAACTAACTCACGTCTGGGGCGACCTATTGAATTTAAATTCCAAATATTCAAATGGTCAAATCAAGGTTGATTTTGTATTGCCACTTATAATCCTCAATAAATTAGTCGGACTTTGTCAATATCAAATATATATTTTTTTCTCTTTTAACATTCACAAATCTTTTTTTCATAATGTCTCGGCTCCTGTTTGATCTCACTTTTGTTAATCTCGCTATTACTTACACAACTTTACCAACTTTGTCTATCACAACATTTTGGAAATGTCTCGCTCTCACTTGGAAATGTCTCATTAATCTCCGCTATTCACTTACACAACTATTGCTCAAGCTTTTTCTATTCACGAAAGCTTGCAACAAATGGACGAAGTAGGGTTTGAGGTTACAAAGGTCCATGAATGGATGTCTACAATGGACATGGGTGATCAATGTTAGATCTTGGTTGGACGACACTAGATCTAATAGGTGGTGTTAGATCTGAGGTTAGAGAGCTCCATGAATGGACGAGGAATCTAGGCATAACACAATAAAGTCAGATCTAAGGTTTGAAACTGAGATGAATGTCCACAATGGATCTCAATCTGGTTGTTGGATATATGTGAGTTTAATTCAAATAATCCATATATATCTGGTAGATCTGGTTAATGGATCTGAGCTTGCAGATGGATGGACGTTGGATTTAGGTGTATTTATACAATTTGTTTTTAATTTCAAACATATATGGTTTTATTGCGGCTGCTAGGGTTGGCAAAAAAACCGTGAGGGCGGGTCCCCTCGTTCGGGTTGAGGATTCCCCGGTTTGACTGAGGATGGGGTCAAACCGGGGAATTTATTCGGGGCCCCATCCGGGGACGGGACGAGGACGGGGACAGTATCCCGCCCCGACCCCGAATTTATATATATATAAATTTTATAAACTTATTATAAAAATATATAAAAAGACCCAAAATGAAAAAGGCCCAAATTTAAATATTTTTTTTAAAAAAAAAATCAAAAATATTTTCCTCTCTTCCTTCCTTTTTCCAAAATATTAAATCCTTTTGGCTTTTACTGCTACTCAACCCCAAAATCCCTAATTCCAAAATCGTAAATCAACACCAGCAGCCTCCCTCTGCTCTATCTGCTCCCGGCTCCACTGCTCCAGCTCCACCAGCGTCCAACTGATTCGCTGAAACACTTTGAGCATCGTCGTGATTCGTGAAGATTGAAGAGCTCTCGTCTAGCTGATTAATCACCAGCGTCCAACCGAGTCGTGATTCGCTGAAACACTTCTACTGCTCCCGTCCAGCTGAGCCTCTGAGTCTGCGTCCAACTGAGCGTAAAGCTGAAACACTTCTGTGTTTTCTCAACTCACCCTCAGCCATTTCAGGTAAACATTCGACGTCGTCCGTGTTGTTTTTATATATTTTGACTGTTCTAACTTCTATGTTGTTTTTCTTTTGAAAAAAAACAGATTTGTGCTATTTCGAGAGGCAAGATCTATCCGTTCAACTTTCAAGACTTTAAAGTTCAAGCCCGTACCAGTAAAAATTTCCTTTCATTCTCTTGTTTGGCCGTTTGATATTTTTGAAAAGTATGCTTGAAATTAGTAAATAATATGTTTGAGAAATATGTTTGTGTATGTTTGATATTTGAATGATTTGAATTTTAGGCTTGAATATGTTT
>NW_024063631.1:0-2130 GCF_009727055.1 Benincasa hispida | reverse complement strand
GTGAAAATGATATTCGTGTATATTTGATATTTGAATGTTTTTGAATTTAGGCTTATATATGTTTGTGAGTATAGATTTGAAAATTATGAATGCCTTTCAATTTTGGTTTGAAGCCGTTGAATGCTTTGATATAGGTTGCCAAGTCTGAAGAGGGGTTTTTAACATTAAATGTTTGTAATGCTTTTTGACATAGGTTGAAAATCAATGTCTTCACACCTTCCTAACAAATAAAAGATTCTTCAAAAATCCAATTCCCAAAGTCCCATATCCCCAGAATCCAACCCCAGATTCAACCTCCAAAAATTTAAGCTTCATGCTTAATCGAATTATGAAATTGAAATGTTGATAATTGTATTATTCTTGATGAGGAATTGAAGGGATCTTAATATGACATCGGTGTTTGAACCATTTAAGAAACAAAAAAATAGATGGAGTAGAACAAGAACAATTTGTAATTACCGTAAACGAAAAAATTAGGTGGGTGAAAGTAAAAATGGAACCAAACATTTACATGATCATATTAAAGAATATGCCCAATATAAAGGCAAAGGACATACGACAATCCTATTGAATCCTAATAGAGGAAGAACATACATTGAAGTTTATATAACTTCGATCAGGAAACCTGTAAAAAAAAGGCAATTAGCTAGGATGATAAATAAGACATGAATATCCTATCTCAATAATTGAGCATGAAAAGGTTTTAAGGAAATTTCGTATGTCATCCAAACCAATTATTTAAGTGGTGTCAAGAAACACAATAAAGAGGAAGATTTTGAAATTTAAATGAGACTAAAAAAGTTGAAACCATGGCATTGTTGAATGAAAGATCAAAGGTAAAAGATTGCCCTGACAACGGACATGTGGACTCCAACCACCAAACAAAAAGGTTATAATGGCTGTAACTGCTCACTTTGTTGAATGATAGTTAGGTTTTGCAAAACAAAATAATCAGTTTATATTATGGCCTTTCTCCACACACTTCAAGATGTTTCTCTGAAGAAATAATGGACATGTCTGTTAGATTGGAATATTGATCGAAAATTGTCATCGTAGATAATTGTAGTACCAAATGACTATGGTTAATATGCTTCTAGAATTTATGGAGATAGTTTTTTCTTGAAGTGGAAAGGATTAAAAAAATTTGTTCAGATTTGGAAATAAAATATCAGCTGAAGCATGAAGGTGAAAGTGATGATTATCACGCTAGAAATTTGGATGGAACCTCACAGAATATCGAATTTGATGGTTTTAATGATTATGACTTGTTTGTATCAAATTACAATAATATGAATCAGAAGTAACCGTTGATGCATATTTGGCTGAACCTGTCTTACCTCGAACATCCGATTTTGACATTTTGAGTTAGTGGAAATTGAATGGTGTCAAGTATCCAATTTTACAAGAATTTGCAAGAGACATATTAGCCATCCCACTATCTAGTGTTGCATCAGAGTCTGCTTTTAGTACCTGTGGTAGGATTGTAAGCCCATATCGTAACAAACTTCATCCAAAAATGATAGAGGCTTTGATGTGCGCTCAAAATTGGATTGCAACTGAAGTTTGACAGGTTAGTTTGTTTATTTTGTTTTACATCTTTCTATCATTTAAGATATTAATAAATATTTTCTTTTATTACAAATATTTGACAATGTAAGGTACTAGCACGGGAAAAGAAATGGTTACACATTTAGTAACTGTTTTAGAAGATGCAGACAATTCTGATGAAGATGGCATGGTGACTAAGGTATGCTCAAGGATTAACATTATTTCGTGGTCTATTTTTATTTTTTTTTTGTGAAATTATTTGTTTATTACATTTTAAATGTAGGAATGAATACAACTAAGAATGGGATAATGCCAAGAAAGGTGAAAGATTTGATTGTGAAGTCATTGAAGAGAGAATGACGAGTTTTATTGAATTTTAAGTTGTATGCTTATTTGAATGTATCAGACATTTGCCTTTAATTGACTTCTTTATTCAAACTTTATTGAATTTTAAGTTGTAAAGTTATCTAATAGATTTGTTAGTTTTTAAATTGTCAATTGTGTTTATTTCATAGAATAGTCTATTGTTTTTTGTTCATTTGTTGTGCATTAGTCAAATTTCAAATAAAATCGCTTGAATTA
>NW_024063630.1:0-2717 GCF_009727055.1 Benincasa hispida | reverse complement strand
TATAATATTTATAAAGTAACCTGTGTGTTCCATGCTTCATGCAATTCTCCGGTCATTCTATTATTAACTTTTACTATAACGCGTAACAACCAAGCAAACACTGCTATATTTCACCTCTATACTAGTAACCATTATAATATAAAGATGATGATGTCAATGCTCTTTTTCTCGCATGCATAATGATACCGTCTTATATGTTTTATGGGTTGCATGAGCATGCTTTACATAATTAAATCACCTGCTTCTCTAAATCCATATAACAATTACAATATGAGATGTGATGACCATTGCCTTACCTTCAACGGTAGGATTTATATGATAGTGATTACAATATGACATCATAAAAACATACTCGCATGCAATCAAAAATAAATGATTATGGATTAGCGGATGAGCCTTTACAAAACCTGAATTGAAAAACCACCCCTATATCTAATTTTTCATCCGCAGCAAACCGTTCACAGGTGAACGGGTCTCTTGAACCGCTAGGTTGCTTAATCGCCCCTGTAGCAGACCGCGGCACGGTAGACTGATCATTCAGGCGCACTAGACCAATAGGAGCATTTACACTAACGACTCGCGTAGCAACGAGAGCTGTGAAGCGCCCCGTCATCTATGCGACTCGCCAGAATTAGCGCGATGTAGATATAACGATTTTTGTGCGTTACTAAGACGATCGTTTAAAGTCAAATTACTAGCGATGAAGCTTGCTGACACTAACAATCATCCTAGCGCGTGCGTTAAATGATACCTCGAGATTCTCATCATCCACACGTAACCCGATACTCTGCGATACGTAATCCGGATCGTTCACAAACGATACGATAACTCTTGGTTCGCATACCCCATCGTTTAACGATGCATTTCAACAGTGCATCGCGATTAACTCATGATATGATGCGATTCAACAACGATCCCGTACTCGATTTTATTCTGCCGATGCCGTCACCCTAGATCGCTTCTTGACACGACTGAGCAACGCTTTCCAGACTTTCTTCGAAAAGAACGACGGAAAATTCAACAAATCATTGAATACAGGAATCAAGTTAACGAGTTATTAATGCCCAAATAACGCAGGGCCTTTACAGAACATCGGCAATGTAAAGGATCTATATATCAACGACTGTGTCCTCATGACTTCATCCTGACAGCATCCATTAATCGGCACATCAATAACAAAGTTTAACCATTAAACAGTGTAGAAATGTACCCACCATGAATGTAAATGTCATTTCGTTGCAACATATGAAATCAGAATATTAGAACCTGGCTCTGATACCAATTGAAGGATCTCTTATCGAAGAGTTCCATTAGCACGTTCGGATCGCTCTGATCTCATAGTGACTGAAATACAACAATATACATTCATACGTACAGTTATTCAAACAATTCTTAATTAACGGCATGCTCTGAACAAAAAAATAACAAGGGAAAGAGTTGCCATACCAGTTGAAGACAATCTTCAAACTTCGGAACTAAATGTCGCAGAACCCTCCACGCGATCTACCAACGCCCAATAGCAGCGTCAACAACAGTAGCACGAACAACCACACGAACACGAACACCACCAGAAAAGAGCCCTGGGTATTCTCGAATTGAGAACCCAAAGCGTGGTCTTTGGTGAATTTGGTAGAGGAAGGAGGAATACCAGATCATGTAGGCGATAAGCAAGTGGGAGAGGAAAAGGCGCTATCACATAGCACAATGCTTATCGTTTAAGAGATACTACACGATCGTGTAGGCTTTACTGAACGATCAGTTAGGAAAAGGTATACGATCATTTAGCAAACTCGACACACACTACGATCATTTAGAGAAGCTATGCGATTGTGTAGGAACTAGTGTTCAATCGTTTAGGTGCGAGGAGGACAATCGTTTAGGCGGAGAGGACTATCGTATAGGCTCTCGAAATTCTTAAGCGATCGTTTTCTTTTCTACCATCGCGCGCTCTCTCTATTTCTTTTTGGACGACGATTCAAAATAAAACAATTTCATTATTATTTCATCGGTTACAATAACTGACTCATTCCCACTAACCCACGTCCAAACATGATTTTTGGCTTAATTATCATAAAATTAACCAATTAATTAATAATAAATATAATCATATTTTATTTTTACCCTATAGTTTGATATCACATATCTACTATAGTATGTTCTCTTTTACTTGATATAAATCATAATTATATCCAATTTCCTCCAAAATAATGTATCTCATACATTTAGCCAATTATATCATATATAATTAACCAGTCCAATTATATCATATATAATCAAACTTTCTCTTGTCAATTTGAACATTTCAAATTAACCCAAACACTGGTTCTCGACTTTATCCAAGCTACCCAGGGGACTAATGGACCTGTGGCTCGAAGCTCCAAAAGTCCGTGAATAGCTGACTAAACTCTTTAGCCACGAGATCCACCATCCATTAACTGTCAAGCATTCCACTAAAGACCAACAACTAAACTTTTCTTACCACAGATATATTTCCGTGTCCATCGGATATAACCAATCATGAGCACGATGACTTTTCACAGATGCTCGTAAGTATAGCTGGGCCAAATTTCCATTTTGCCCCTGTAGTTACATCTCACTCCTTAAGTACCACTAATTCCTCTAATGAACAATACAACATAGTCCAACTATGTGTGAACACCTCTCGGGCCAAGAGAAAGTGTGTGGCACCATATCGTTCAAGCCCCGAAACCAGTCCT
>NW_024063629.1:43660-50072 GCF_009727055.1 Benincasa hispida | reverse complement strand
CGAGGCAGTTCGAAAATAGCACCGGACGAGGCATTGCTGCACACATAGGCTGCTCTCGCTCTCTCCACTCTCGCTCTCTCCCACTTTCTCGCTCAAAATCTCGCTTTCTTTACTCTCGTTCTCTTCCAACTTTCTAGCTCAAAATCTCGCTTTCTCTACTCTCTCTCTCTCCCACTTCCTCACTGGTCGTTGCTCTCTCCAATCTCGCTCTCTCCCCACTTTCTCGCTCAAAAATCTTGCTCTCAATGATTCTCGCTCTCAACGATCTTGCTGATCTCACTCCTCAACGATCTCGCTCTTAGCTACTGCAAACATTGTTCGTCTCCATGCAATTTCTACACGATTGTGCCACGAGTCAATTGGCTTCTAAGTTTTTGGTGCACAACACGCATTTCACATAAATTTTCCATACTTAGCCAATTTTTTTCCAAATTTCCCCAAACTAAATTTCCATATTATTCTTTTCAAACCCCCATTTCTTCTTTACCATACCATACTAGCTTCCTCGTCAACCTATTTATTATACAAATTAAATAGGAAAACACACTTAAGTAGAAAATTAGGGTTCGGGGTTCACACCATTTGCAACGGCCTTTTCTTCATCTTTCTGAATCCCTAGGTCCGTTTTCAGATTTCATCCCGCCAGAAAGTTTCGCACACAAAAATTGGGCCTTAGGGCACCCCCGTCGGGCCCGATAGCCGTTTGGGGCACCAAAACGAGCTTCGTTCCAAAATCATCTGCGTGCAAGGCCTTTTCTCATCGTTCTGAACCCCTGGGTCCGTTTTCAGATTTTTGCCCGCTGGGAAACTTCGCCCACAAAAATTGGGCCCCGGAAAACCCCCCCAGGCCCGATAGCGTTTGGGGCACAAAACGAGCTTCGTTTCCCAAAAACCGTCTGCGTGCACGGCTTTTTTCTCAATCGTTTTGAACCCTTGGTTCGTTTTTCAGATTTTTGAACCGTCGGAAAGTTCGCCACAAAAAAAGGCCCGGGGCACCCCCGCCGGGCCCGATAGCCTTTTGGGGCTCCAAACAAGCACCCTTCCCAAAACCCTCTCTGAGCACGACTTTTTATCATCGTTCGGAACCTCCTGGGTTCCTTTTTCAGATTTTTGCCTGCAAGAAAGTCGTGCGCACAAAAATTGGGCCCCGAGGCACCCCCGCCGGGACGCCCGATTCAGCATTTGGGGCACCAAAAGAGCTTCCGTTCCAAAATCGTCTGCGCGAACGGCTTTTTTGTGTGATCGTTCTTGAACCCCTAGGTCCGCTTTCAAATTTTCACCCACCAGAAAGTTCGCGCACAAAAATTGAGCCCCGGGCAACCCTGCCGGGCTTGATAATTCGTTGGGGACCAAAACGAGCTCCGTTCCAAAAATCGCCTCCGCGTATGGCTTTTTCTCATCGATATGAACACCTGGGTCCGTTTTCAGATTTTTGCCGCAGATAAGTTCGTGCACAAAAATTAGGCCCCGGGACACCCCTGTCGGGCCCGATTGCCGTTTGGGCACCAAACGAGCTTCGTTCCAAAATCCGTTTGCGCGCACGACTTTTTATCATCATTTTGAACCCCTGGGTCCGTTTTCAGATTTTTCGCCTGCTGGAAAGTTGCGCACAAAAAATTTGGGCCCCGAGGCAACCTCTGCTGGCTCGACAGTCGTTTGGGGACCAAACGAGCTTCCGTTTCCCAAAAACCATCTGCGCGCACGACTTTTATCTCATCGTTCTGAACCCTTGTTTCGTTTTAAGGTTTTTCGCTTGCTGGAAAGGTTGCGCACACAAATTGGTCCCGGGGCACCCCCGCGGGGCCCGATTAGCCGTTTGGGCATAACACGAGCTCTGTTCCCAAAATCATCTGCGCACGGCTTTTTCTTTATCGTTTTGAACCCTGGGTCCGTTATTTTAGATTTTCGCCTGCCGGAAAGTTCGCGCACAAAAACTGGGCCCGGGAACCTTCGCCGGCTCTATAGCATTTTGGGGCACCAAACGAGCTCCGTTCCCAAACCGTCTGCGCGCATGTGCTTTTTCTCTTCGTTTCTGAACCCCTGGGTTCCATTTTCAGTTTTTCCCTCGCCGGAAAGTTCCGCACACAAAAATGGTTGCCACGGGACACCTCGCCGATGCCGGAGAGCCGTTTGGGCTCCAAACGAGCTCCGTTTCCAAAAGCGTTCTGTGCGCACAAACTTTTTCTCACCGTTTCTAAACCCCTGCGGTTCGTTTTCAGATTTTCGCCCGCCGGAAAGTTATCGCGCACAAAAATTGGCCCCGGGGGCACCCTCTACCCGGCCGATAGCCGTTTGGGGCTCCAAACAAGCTCCGTTCCCAAAAGCGTCTAGTGCGCACGGCTTTTTCTCACCGTTCTAAAAACCCTAAGTCCATTTTGAGATTTTCGCCCGCCAGAAAGTTCGCGCACAAAAAATTGGGCCCCGGGGCACCTTGTCGAGCCCGATAGCCGTTTGGGCCACCAAACGACTCTCGTTCCCAAAAGCCGACTGCGCGCACGACTTTTTCTCAACATTTTCTGAACCTCTGGGTCTGTTTTTCAGATTTTCGCCCAACGGTTAGTTCGCGCAGAAAAATTGGTCCCCTAGGCACCCTCTCCGGGCCCGATAACCGTTTGGGGCACCAAACGAGCTCCGTTTCAAAAACCGTCTATGTACACGGTTTTTTTCTCTCGTTCTGAACCGCCTGAGAACGTTTTAAGATTTTCGCTCGCCGGAAACTTCGCGAGAAAAACTTGGCCCCGGGGCACCCCGCCAAGCCCCGATAGTCGTTTGGGGACCTAACGAGCTCCGTTTCCAAACTTGTCAGCGTGCACGGATTTTTCTCATCATTCGAACCCCTGGGTCTGTTTTTAGATTTTCGCTCGCCGGAAAAGTTTTGCGCAAAAAAAATTGGGCCCCAGTGGCACCCCCGCTGAGCCCGAGAGCCGTTTGGGAAACCAAATGAGCTCCGTTCCCAAAACCGTCTGCGTGCACGGCGTTTTCTCATTCGTTCTGAACCCCTGTGTCTATTTTCAGATTTTCGCCCGCCGGAAAGTTCGCGCAAAAAAATTAGGCCCCGGGGCACCCCCGCCGGGCCCGATTAGCCGTTTGAAGAACCAAACGAGCCCCGTTCCAAAAATCGTCTGCGCAGTACGGCTTTTTCTCATCGTTTTCGAACCCCTGAGTCCATTTTCAGATTTTCACCAGCCGGAAAGTTCGCATACAAAAAATGGGCCCCGGGCACCCCACCGGGCCGATAATTGTTTGAGGCACCTAAACGGCTCGTCCAACATCGTCTGCGCGCACGGCTTTTTTGCCATTGTTCTAAAACCCTTGGGTTTCGTTTTCAGATTTTCACACGCCGGGAAAGTTCGCGCACAAAAATGGGTCCCAGCGGCACCCACGCGGGGGCCCGATAGCCGTTTGGGGCATCAAACGAGATTCCTTCCCTTAAAACCGTCTTGCGCGCACGGCTTTTTTCTCATTCGTTCTGAACCTCTGGTGTCTGTTTTTAAGATTTTCGCCCGCCAGAAAGTCCGCGCACAAAAATTGGGCCATGAGGCACCCCCGCCGGGGCTCGGTAGCCATTTTTGGATTACCAAACGAGCTCCATTCCCAAAAACGTCTGCTAGTGCACGACTTTTTATCATTGTTTTGAACCCCTGGGTTTGTTTTCAAATATTTTGCCCTCAGGAAAATGTTTGCCAGACAAAAATAGTGGTCCCTGGGAACCCCCGCGGGCCCGGATAGCCGTTTAGGGCACCAAAACAAGATCCGTTCCCCAAAACCGTCCTTACGGCGCACGGCTTTCACATCGTTCTGAAACCCTAGGTCCGTATTCAGATCTTCGGCCCGCGAAAATTTCGCCGCACAAATTGTGCTTGGGGCACCCCGCTGGGCCGATAGCCGTTTTGGGGCACCAAACGAGCTCCGTTCCCAAAACCCTTCGGAGCGCACGGCTTTTCTCATCGTTTCTGAACCCCTTAGTCCGTTTTTTCAGATTTTCGCTCCGTTTGGAAAGGTTCGCGCACAAACATTGGCCCGTAGAGCACTCCCCGCCAGGCCGAAAGCCATTTGAGGCACCAAACGAGCTCCGTTCCCAAAATCCTTTTACACCGGCACGGCTTGTTCTCATTGTTTTGAACCCCCTGGGTCCGTTTTTCAGATTTTAGCCCGCCGGAAAGTTCACGCACAAAATTATGGCCCCGGCGGCACCCCGCGGGCCGATAGCTGTTTGGAGCACCAAACGAGCCTGTTTTCCCAAAATCGCCCTGCGCGCACGCCTTATTCTTATCGTTCTCAACCCCTGGGTCCGTTTTTACATTTTCGGCCCGCGGAAAGTTCGCGCACAAAAATATGGCCCCGAGCGCACCTCGCCGGGCCCGATAGCCGTTGTGGGCACCAAACGAGCTTCCGTTCCCAAAACCATTCTGCACGCACGGATTTTTCTTCCATCGTTCTGAACCCTTGGGTCCGTTTTTAGATTTTTTGCTCGCCGGAATTCGTGCACAAAAATGGGCCCCGGGACACTCTAGCGGCCCGATAGCAGTCTGTGGGGGCAACAAACGAGCTCCCATTTCCAAAATCATCTGCATGCACTACTTTTTCTCATCGTTCTGAACCCCTGGTCTCCGTCCATATATATATATGCATCCTCTCGCTCGCCAGAAGTTCTCGCCAACAAAAATTGTCGCCCCAGGGCACCCCCGTCGGGCCCGGATAGCCGTTTGGGGGCACGAAACGAGCTCCGTTCCCAAAAACCACTGCGCGCACGGACTTTCTCATCGTTTCTTGACCCCTGTGTTGCCGTTTTTCGAGTGGGTGTGCGACCGCGACCCGCCAGAAAGTTTGGCGCACAAAAATTAGGTCCCGGGGTACCTCCGCCTGGGACTCGGATAGTAGATTTGGGGCACCATCTCTCTCCCCACGTAAACGTCGAAAGGGCTCGCCTATGCATCGAACGGCCAGGCAAGCACTTATGCATTGAATTTGGCTGCGTTATTATGGCTTATGCATTGAAAACCCTAAGTTGAACACATACGGAGGGTGAGGGGGCAAACGTCAGCTAAACCATGTGTCTTCTTGGGAGAAATTCTTAAGGGCTAAGGAATTGTGGTGGACGCATATGGAGAAAACACCTTGGGCCAAGATGATGCAAGCTTGCGTTGATGAGGGGAGAAGTAAACACTTGGCCATGCAGCCAAGTAGGTGGTGTCAACACCAGGGGAAGCTTGGACGCCTATAAATAGAGCCTTTGGGACTTCATTCTCAAATCACAAAATCAGAAATTATGTAAAAAGATAGGGAGAGTAGAGCACATTGGATAGTGAGGATTGAGGAGAACGCATCAAATTGAGACGAGGAGATCTCCCAATCTACTCGTGCGTTTGGAGTGATTCTAAAGCCATCAAAAAGCTCTGAGAGTCTAGTTTTCAAAGTAGGGTTGCTGGAGGAAAAGCTCGAAGGAATCAGGCTGGAAACTAAAAAGAACACAGAAGGGTCAGGCTGTCGGATCAGTCTGGGCCAGTCTTGAAGATTCTGTGATTCCAGCCAAACCACGAGGAGTTCTGAGCTCAAATTTTAGGGTAAGCTTCTTGAGAAATTTAGAATACGTTTGTAGAAGGAAGTATTTCGAAATAAGGTCCAGAACTATAAGTAATCTAAGCTGCAAATTGAATCTGGATTCTAGGGGTGAAAAGGAGCCCGAGGAGCTATTAGAGTGAAAAGCTTCTAGGAAGTCAAGGTGAGTGGCTAAAATGTTTTGACTAAAACATTTTGCTTAAACTATTTGATTACAACGTGTTATAGAAAGCATGTTTTCAAGAATATTCTCATGTCTACTAGTTTTATGAAGTGATTTTCAAGCAAGTTATGAATTATGTTTTGAACGCATGCATGTGTGAGAAATTGTTGAAAAACTATTTATATGTGTTGATTTGATCCAACATGCATTAACATCTTTAAAGTCATGTTTTATATGTGTTATACTTTACATGCTTTAAAGAGAAAGGTCGTTTATGACTAGTTTTACTAAAATGCGATACCGAAGGACATTTGAGAAGGTATCCAACCAACTAGATACTGAAGGACATTTGAGAAGGTACCAAGCCAATGGGATACTGAAGGACGTTTGAGAAGGTACCAAGCCAATGGGATACTGAAGGACGTTTGAGAAGGTATCCTAGTAGCTAGATACAGAAGGACATTGAGAAGGTATCTGAGCAGAAGTACCTAATGTGTGAGGGTACTTAATGCGGCGGTGCCCCGGGGCCGAATTTTTTTGCACGAACTTTCTGACGAGCGAAAATCTGAAAATGGACCCAAGGGTTCAGAACGATGAGAAAAAGTGTGCGCAGACGATTTTTGGAACGGAGCTCGTTTGGTGCCCCAAACGGCTATCGGGCCCGATGGGGGTGCACCGGGGCCCAATTTT
>NW_024063629.1:13007-43635 GCF_009727055.1 Benincasa hispida | reverse complement strand
TGTGCGCTGAACTTTCCGACAGGCAAAATCTGAAAATTGTCCAAGGGGTTTCAGAACGATTAGAAAAAGCCGTGCGCGCAGACAATTTTGGGAAGAGCTCGTTTGGTTCCAAACGGCTATCAGGCCCAACGGGGGTGCCTCGGGGCCCAACTTTTTTGCGCGATTTCTGGCTGGGTGAAACTCCAAAAAATGGACCCTGGGGTTCAGAACAATGAGAAAAAGTGTCGTGCGCGTAAGACGGTTTTGGGACGGAGCTCGTTTGGAGCCCCAAACGACTATCGGCCCCGCGGAGGTGCCTGGGGCCAATTTTTTGTGCGTAATCTTTCCGGCGGGCGAAAAATCTGGAAATGGAGCCAGGGGGTTCAGAACAATGAAGAAAAAACCATGCGCGTAGACGGTTTTGGGAACGGAGCTCGTTTGGTACCCCAAACGACTATCAGCTCGGTAGGGTGCCCGGGGGCCCAATTTTTGTGCGTGAACTTTGAACGAGCGAAAATCTTAAAACGAACCTAGGGGTTCAGAACGATGAGAAAAAGTCATCGCGTAGACGGTTTGTGAAACGGAGCTCGTTGTGTGCCCCAAACGGCTATCAGGCCCGGCGGGGCTTCTCGGGCTTAATTTTAAGTGCGCAAACTTTTCCTCGGGTGAAAATCTGAAAACGACCCCAGGGGTGAGGTTTTCTAAAATTAAAGTTACAAATGCACAGATAGAGAAAATACAGAAAGAACGCTCAAATAATGGTGAACTTATTAGGGTCGCAAGTTTTGGGGATACAGGAGCTTATCGTGTTGGTGTGAACTATGTTTACCAAAAACGGTGCGAGAAAATCAACATACGGTTTGTGCTTGTGCGAAGTGAGTGCCACTAACAAAATATTGGGGTCCCGTGACTAGTATTTTAGTGTTTGGCGGCAAGACTACTCATTATTCTCGGAGAGCACAGTGTAAGCGCACTAAGTGACGTGACTGGGGACCCAGTGGTTCAAACGATGAAGAAAAAAAAGACGTGGAAGAGCAGACGGATTTTTTGGGAAAAAAGGAGCTCGTTTGGTGTACCGCAAAGTCGGCTTAAGTCGGTTTTCCCGCCGGGGTTGGCGGACTATTTTGTGCGCAAGTTTTTATTTTTATACTGCAATTGCGGAAATATTGAATGTTCACTCTTGTGTTCTGAGTCAAGAGAAAAACTTTTCCTGAAAATTTAAGCTGGACTAACTAAAGAGCGGCTTTCTATAGAGGACGGCCTCCAGAAGAGAAAAAGGTGTACGAACCTTATGTAGAGATGATATAATTAGGAGAAGAGAAACACGCGCTCAGCACTCCTACTGGTCAACAAATTCCATTTCTTATTTTTCATCGGTCACGCTTTGTCCTCTTCAATCGGGTCCGCCGCCGGGTGCCACCCCGGTGCCTTCACTTTTAAGGTGTGCGCACTTCTAGATCTATTTTCGGGTGGGTCCAGCAAAAAATACATGAAATAACGGAGACTAGGGGTTCCATGGAGCGATGAGAAAAAAAGAATGGGCACTTGAGATAGGGTATAGTGGCGGAAATCAACATGCTAGGGGTCGTTTGGTGCCGCAAGGCTATCGGTCAAAAGCAGTTCGGGGCAGACTCTCACGCGAGAGGGGAAGTGACGCTCACAGCGTGTCACGGATGAAGCTTTAATAGAGGTAGCCGCAATCATCTTATTCTCGAGCGCATTTAGGAGTTCACCGTGTTTTTTCCTTCATAGGAGTTGATCATTAAGACTTCATGGTTCCTATTCCAATGGGTTCAAGAAACGAAGTGAGAAAAAAGCTGTTGGGCGCAGAACGGTTTTAATGGGAACGAAACTCCGTTTGCCCTGCCGAACACTATCAAGGTCTCGGCGGGGTGCTCTACGAGGGCCAAAATTTTAGTAGCCAGAACGAAATTTCTGATGGGACGAACTAGAAAATGGAACCCAAGGCGTTCAAAACGATGAGACAGACATAGAGAGAATACAAAGACGGTTTTGGGAACGGAGCTGATGATAAAGTAACACGAAGGGCTATCGGTCCCTCGGCGGGGTGCCTGGGGCCGCAATTATGAGGGGGTAAGAAACAAGAATATCTAAGGACAGAAAGACGAAAAAAATCGAAAACGGACCGCAGAGGAGTTCAAAGAAACGAAGAGAAAGAACGATAGAGGACGAAAAAGACGTAATATTAGAGAGAAAGAAAAGGAGCGTCGTGTTGGGGTACCGGGCGAAGGGCTTATCGGACAGAACCGCGAGGGTGATCCAGCAGCACCCCGCAAATTTTTGTGCACGCACCCAGTCTTCCAATGGGCTGAACAATCTGAAAACCCGCGACCCCACGGGGTCTCCAGCACACCGACATGCAGAACACGCTCGCTGCAGCCGCTAACACCCGGTTATTTCAAGGCAACCCGCGCACTGTCTCTGCTCTCCCTGCGTCGCCCACCCCCCACCACACAACGCCTCATCCCGGCACCCCCAACGCGACGGGTTATCTCCGGCGGCATTTTCAGTTAGATGCTTCAGATAATTAAGAACTTCCCTGAGAGTTCGGGGGCGTATATCTCGATAATTTTCGAAAAACTAGAGAGACCAATAGGCGATAGTGGGGCACATTTAAATACGGTTTATATTTATAGATGATAACCTAAAAGAGATAAGCTTGGTTTAGGTATAAGGTGCGGCAAGATAACAGATGTTTGTGGGAAGAGGGAGATCGTCTTATCCTAGTATTTGGCTTCACCTGACTAAAAATGGTATCACGTGGGCCACCCGGCGGGCGGTGTGCCCTGTTTCTTTTGAGGATAACCAAATTTTAAGTTCAGTGATAATAGCTTTTTTTACTGGCGGGAGTACTAACAAATCGATTTTGATCATGACTCCGATACTCTATATGTGTAAGGGAAACGGCAGACCGTAGGGACTGTTGAATAGGACAAGAGGAAGCCACTATGTGCGTTAAAACAAGTTATAATTTTGGATGGAGCTCGTCTTCGGAGTTAGACTATAAAGAACCCCGAAGGGCTATCGGAGAAAGACGGGGGGGGTGTCCCACCCACAGAAAGCTCGATATAAAGTCTCTTTCTGTTGCTCTTACTCACTAAGAAAACGGTGTTTTTGTGGGGCTGGTGAAAAAAAATAGTGAAAAAACGGACGCCACGGGTTCAGAAAACGATAAGGAAAGTAGTGGGCGCAAGATGGTTTTTGGGGACGGATGTCGTTTGGTGCCCAAAAAGCTATCGAAAACGCACACGCGATTGTGTATCTTCTCGCGAGGGGCATCTCACATTTAAGTGCGGTAGGCTTTGGGTGGGCGAATTTATCTTTGGATAGAAACTGTAACCAATACGCGGGTTGTAAGAATGATGTTTGAACAGGTGGAGGAGGACTCACTAGGCACGGTTTAATTTGGTGGGAAACGGAGAAGTGCTGTAGATGGTGGGTGTTCCAGCATTATCGGCGCTCATGGACTCAACTCGAGAGACCCGGCGGGCCTGGCTGCCATTCTGTTGAAGCGCAATATTTGAATGTTCGCTCTGATTGGGAAGGAAAGCTGGGTTGCACGCGCGAGAGCACTGTAATAATACTAGAAAAAACAAGAATTTTAGGGCTTCAGACAAGAGTTACATATATCACTAATGGTCCTGTAAAAGTTTTTGGAAAGATGGATAAGCTCAGTTTGGTACAAGATAAATTGGCTCACTTAGGCTGATTCTGGGCTTGAAAAATGAGGTGTCTCACCCTCTTGGAAAAAGATTCAATAAAATTATATAATTAGTTTTATGAGAGAAATAAACGCAGAAGTGGTATAACTAGTGAACAAATTGAAAAGAATGGTGATCTTCACTATGAATATGATTCATGGGCACTACATTTAAATTTGAGATGTCACTGTTAAAATATTAAGATAGTGATATCCACGGTGTGGGTAGTTAAATCTGATTAACTGGATACCAATCTCTATAGTGAGGTTCTGTTAACTGATTGGAAGAGGAAAAATAAGTAGTATTATTTGGGCTGAGAGACAGATTATGGGTTTTCTATGGTGAATTAAATTAATTGATGGTGGTCAGTTTTTGAGCATATGGACAACTCATATGCTAACACATTAATAAGTCGTAAATCACGATATAAATATAACTGCGAGGATATTTCACGAGGGTCCAATTTTTAATATGTAGGGTCGTGCTGAGAAGACTATACGTAGGATTGGGCGATAAATATTTTAGACTCGACTATAGGGGTCTAAACCGAATATAATTAAAAGTGGTTGGATTCACAATGTAATCTGGTATTATTATTTGGAGATAAAATTGGAAGCTAAGTTACTGAGTTGTGAACATTTGACTATATTTGCATTATTAAGGGGTGGGAGGCTTTGGTCAGGAGTTCGGTCCAGCTCTCAGAAGACCACATTTTAGTTGTCGTCAAGAACTCCTAAGATACATATCATTCACAGCGAGAGGAAAGTCAGGAATGAATAAAACGAGAGAAGTTCTTTTCTGCTCTCCTGCAAGTAGTGAGCCGTGGGCGTATGTCACTTCTCTTTCTGCGATGCGATGCTCTGGTTTCGGGTGCCCAAACGGCTTCAGAACAAAGACGGGGGTGTTCCTTGGCCAAATTTTTTGTGCACAAGAAGAAAGTCTTAATCCTGGTTTTTCTTTAGAAGTTAAATAATCTCATAGAATATACTCATATACTCTCGGGGTTTCCAGCCTCATTAACCGAATAGGTTAAAAGTGCATTGATGTCTGGCACTCCGCTGGCGAGTTTTTGGCGAATGGGACGCGTCTTGAGATTAGATATGTCCCGGCAAAAAAAGCTAATGGGGCACTCCCGTCCTGATGGGGGTTGCTCCGGGTGGCCCTTACATTTTTCAGGTTGCGCGCGTGGTTTTTGTTGTATCGGGGTGAGCAAAAAAATAGGTGTGAGAGAGCAGAGCGACCTCAAGGAATTAATTTGACAAGAAGGAATAACTCGATATATAGAATTAGAAAAATCGTACTGGGCAATGGGTCATGAATGTATATCCTTATGAAGAACGGAACGACTTTCCTGTTTCTTTTTGTGTGTGACTAGTAAGCACAAGAAATACGGGCCTATCTGGTACATTACGGTCGTGTCGAGGGTGCTTTATCCATGTTTCCTCGTACGCATACTAATATAATTTGTTCTGTTAGAGACGCTTCACATTCTTTGGCAGAGAGTTAAGGGACAATCTAGAAAGACCCTCGAGGTAGGATTTCAAAACATGCTGAAGGTAAACTAGTCGTGGTGCACTCGCACTGGGCTCTTTTGGGAAGTGGAAGAAGTTCCCCGGTTTGGTGTGGATGTCCAAGAGCATATTGGTCCTACTACGTTGGTGCTAGAGTGGACACATACCTGCCTACAAATGTGTTTTAGTGCGCGACCAAATATTCATGTCGAAGAGAGTAAAATATTTGAAGGATACGGACACACCATCGGGTTCTAGGGATATTAATAACTATCTCGCCAGATAAAAATAACACGCTGTGTGGTTCGTTGATTGCCAATTAGGGAACTCTTTGTGTAGCCATCACGTATACGGTGCCTTCGATTTTGGTGATTCACACCCAGATGAATTGGCTAAATCGGCAAGGTCGCGTTGGCTGGCGGGGGTGCTACACCAGGGAACACGATCATTTATTTGCTTAAATGTGAGCTACGAGACTTTCTCAATAACGGACAGTTAAGAGAATGATTAGAATCTAAATAAGAAAAAATCATGTTATTTACCTCCATCAAAAAATTGAGGGTTTAAATGTAAATATAAAGATTTGAAGTTAATTTAGAGATTGTCACATGGCGCAGAACGACGCTTTATCGATGCGAACTTTGTTTAAGTATCTGAGTGACTATATAAGTATAATACACCAGAAAAATAACTTGAATATAGACAGCGAATCAGCACAGTAAGCAGCGAGACATGGGACTCCAGAGAGACGGAGCTTAAACTATTCTTTATAGGTGAGCGTTCATTCAAGAAAGAAATCATATATATAACTTCTCCGTGGTACGCGCGTAGACTAATATTCTTTCCTGCACATAAAACTAACAATGATCTCACACACAAGTGAGAGTTACACAAGTAACAACTCGCATGCAACTAAAACTAAGTTCGTATGGTGTTTTCCTGCTTTATGCATGAGCTTCTCTGAGCGCAGAGTTGGATGAATCATATGTAAGTCATTGATATTAGTAAGAAACCTGTCCCCCTAAAAATATGACAATTAACACGACTTATCGAGTTGCCTAAGATCTCCTTCTGTCGCCCCAGATGCAATATGGTGCTATTGACCTACTACCGGGGCAGATGCTAATCACTTCAATGATTTACGGAACGATGGGATCGATCAATCATCACACAGAGATTACATAATAAGTAATGATGGCTCAAGCCCTATTGTTGTGAGAAAATAAGCTGTCTCTATGCATTCTAAGGTTTTTGGGAAGGCGATAAGCTGCGTAATAAGAGGATTCGTTACATTGATTATTACGCAACGCTGCGCTATCCGGGTTGAGACAGGAGATGTGACCGCAGGGTGAGGACTTTCATATTTTACATTTGACAGAGAGTGCTCGTCGTATACTTTCAAAGATGGCGGGCGAACCATTCATAGATTCAAAATGAGTTGAAATCGCATGGTGTTCATGTACGCACGAATAGAGATAAGAAAGCCGGGAGTGGTCGCATTGAAGTCTACAATTATATTATGGGGTGAGCACATTGGACTCACCTGGATAACATATGATATGTCGCGGCACCCACGGCTAAAATATCAAACTTTAATGCGAAGCCAGACGTCAACAGAAGAAGTTTTTCGTTTCATTCCGGCGAGAACTCAATATTTAGTGGGTCGCCGAATAACCTATTTAGCCAGGGTTGGGCGAATATCAGTGCACGATTTTCGGTTATATAGTGAGTCAGGACCGCAGAGTGAGGAGATCATAAGCTGATCATGTTATAACTAGATAACTAACGATAATTGGAGATGGGTATAATAGCGCGAAATGGGCAATGTTGGTCTATAATCGAGTATACTATTCTTACGGTCAAGTCTAACTAGGTTAATCACCGGACCAAAATCTACATCATAAATATCAGACCATAGAAGTGTTGCTCCAGGGCCATTCAATATTTCTCAGTGTTGAGGATGAGCACTTTCCACAATAGCCTACTATTGGAGTCAGTTCCAAGCAATTATTTTAAATATTCTTTTAACAGCATCTGATGGGACCAGTGATTATTGTTTTAGAATAGATGTGATGTAGAACATTAAGGACATAGTAGGTGTGTGGAAATATAAGGCATATCATTGAGACGATAACACTCAGAGACCATCAAGTTATATATTGCGGTGCCTCTACTACCCAGCAAGATTAAGGTATTAAAGTGGGAAAGATCCTAATCTATGACGGGTTGCACCTCTCGAAATAAGCTATAAGATTTCCTAGTATCACCGTATCTCACTCTTCTGGTTATGCATGACTATAGATCCAAGTTGAATAGAGACGGACCTTAGGTGGGTTAAAGCGTGAGAGTTAGCTCATAAGCGTGGAGCGCAGCAGTATATATGTTGTGTTTAGTGATTGTCCGTTTTGAATAACCCACTTATGGCATATCTCAATGGCCCGGGGGGTAGCTCCGGAGATAATATAGAATTTATTTGTTTGAGGCGCAAGAATCACCTCCTTGTTGTTACAGTGATACGTTGCGTTAAAGTTCTATATACGTGACGCAGGGTTCAAGAAAATACGACTTATACAACTTCAGTCGTGAGGAGTTCGCTGAATCTCTCGGGAGTGCCATAATTTATAGAAGTGAAAGGCGGTAAATGCTCGTTTGGTCCAATCCCCTTACTCCAAACAATCGCTTCGGCTCAAACTACTATGCACTTGAGAAATTCTATTTGGGCAACAGGAAAGAGTGTGACTTCCCGGGTGAGACACCTAATATATTATATTTAAGTATCGGAGATACTAAACCTTCCTGCGGGTGATCCAGTTCCAGAAATGATGAGAAAAATTCTCAGACTAGCTGGAATATGCAGGATATTGTGTTTTTTGGTGAATCGAATCAAGCTCACCGGTTTAAGCGCTGTCAATAACACTCAGTAGAATATATTGCGAATATTTTTTTGGCGAGACTCTTTGTAGAGACCGGGGTCAAGAGGTACCGCACGGGACTAGCGATGCTTATATGAGAGCGGACTTTCCGGCGGGACGAGAAAATATAAAAGAGCAATATGTCAACTTATAAACATGATTAGACAAATAAAAAACTATCTGCATAGAGCGAGTGTAGCGGTCTCTAACGCGGGAGTAAGTTTCCTCACAATAGTATGAGATCCCGATGGGCTAGTAAAAGAGGTACTCTTCGGCATTCTCTTTTACTGGGGATACGAGAACGATAAACTTGAGATAATTCCTTATAAGTTGACTCGACACCAAGAAAAGCCGAGAATACTATCTTCACACTACCTGATGAGGGATGGCTTCCCCGAATCTGACAACCAGTGTTTTTGTCTGCGTGAAAAACATATAGTTATCCGCAATCAGATGTTCTATTGAACTCTTTGATAATACTATACGGAGGCAAACAAGTAGCGTTCTCAATGAGAGTAATTAGATAAAGCACCAATACTAGCTGCATTTCTAAAGCACTCATCCTTGGGACCTGTATGTAGTTCGCTTCAATGTGTAGCGATCATAATCTATACGAAGGCAGTAACCGGTAGACCGAGATGTGCCCACAACTTCTCGATGGTCAAGAACCTATTCATATATTAGATTTATGATTCCGCACAGACTTTCTTTCTGAACAATGCGAAGCTAAATCTAAAAACTCACAAGCAGTCACGAATCCTGACACATCATTAATCCATAAACTTTGGAGGGTGTTGAATAATACTGAGATAACGCAAAGCAAAGATATGGTGTAATGAAGTAAAAAGCTTGATTTATGTAGAGATGAAGAACGGAGTTTTCGTTATGACGCATTGTTCGGTGCCCAAACGCTATCGGGATCCATCCGCGAGGATAAGTGCTCCAACGAGCCCAATTTCTCTTTATGTTAAGCGAACCGGAACTTTCCGCCAGGTTGAGAGATATCGTAGTCGCAAAAACGCATCCTACGGCGAATTTCATTAGATACTTCATGTAAGAATGAAAAATCGGTCCGTGGTGCAGAATCTTGATCTTCTTTAATGATATAAGAGTGTCGACCTCGTTTGGTTGTCCTTGTATACTTGAGAATTAATTTCCCTCTTAAACCGTGTTTTTATCACATGTGTTTTGAGTTGGTGAGGTAGGAAGACCTTAGGGTCTAATATATTTAGCTGCACGAAAAATATACTCTGGGCGAGCAAACGATCACAAACTTATCATTTTCAACGATATATATCATATTTGAGAGAAAGATCGATCTAACAACGAAGAGATAATCAGAAAGATTCTCGCATGAAAAAGCCGATGGGCGTAAAGACAGGTTTTTAGGAAACGGAGTCGTTGGTCCCCAAACGGCTAATCAGCAGACGTGAGGGTGTCCTCGAGGCCCCAATTTTAGTGCGCCTGAAGTTTCGGTGGGTGAAAATCTTGAAAACAGATCCATAGGGGTTAAGAACGATGAAGAAAATTGCCCATGGGGCACAGACGGTTTTTTGGGAAGCGAGGTAGCTCTTTGTGCACGCCAAAACGCTATTCAAAGCCCTTTGGGTGTCCCAGGGCCGAATTTTTAGTCGCGAACTTTTCGGAGTGAGCAAAAATCTGAAACGGACCCAGGGGTTCAGAACGATTAAAAAGTCGTGGGACGAGACGGTATTTAGAACGGGAGCTCTTTGGTGCCCCAACTCCTATCGCGGCACGACGAGGTGTGCTTCAGGACCCAATGTTTAGGCCTGACTTGTCTTGGCACCGCGAAAAATCTTGAAAACAGAAGTTCCTAAGAGAGAAAATCGAACAATGTGAAAGTCGTGGACAGGTGTTTTAGAAGGAAGCTCGTTTTGTGCCCAAGGCTATCGGTCCCATGGAGGGTGCCCGCGCCCAATTTTAGTGCGCGAACTTTTCCGACGAGAGAAATTTGAAAAACGGTGAACAGGTGTTTCAGGAACAATGAGAAAAAGCTGTGGGCGGAACAGTTGGGAACTGGAGCTCGTTGGGTGCCCAAACGGCTATGGGCCCGTGGGGCGTGCTCAGGGACCCAATTTTGTGATGCGAACTTTCACGGCGGCGAAAATCGTGAAACGGACCCAGAGGTTTCAGAACGATGAGAAGAAAGCCTGCGAGAAAGTTTTTGGGAACGAGACTCAAGTGTTTTCAGGTCCCCTAAGGGGCTATCCAGGCCCCGCGGGGGTGCCCCCGTGGCCCAATTTTTATAGTGCGCAATACTTTCCGGAGCGGCTGAAAAATTTGTGAAAACGTGACCCAGGTTCAGAGAACGATAGAAACAAGTCGTTGGGCAAGACGATTTTGGGAGGTAGCTCTTGTTGGCCCCCAATATGGCTTATCGGGCTGTGGTGGGAGGCCCCCATGCCTTGGGGCCCAATTTTAGTGCGCGAACTTCCGCAGGGGATTTTATATTTCAAAATATATAATTATTGTAAGAATAAGGACTGAGACATAACTATGCTGGTTCGTAGCTTTGTAATGTCATAAACAACGTATCATTGTATGAAATGCAAAACACAGCAGCGTAAAGGACCCATTGTGCTAGGTTCTAATAGAAGGATATGAAGAGCTCGTTTGGTGCCCCAAATGGCTATCGGGCTCGGGGGGGTGCCGGCCGGAAAGATCCGAGTCCATTTTCAAATCAATGGGTGAGGAAGGGGTTGACTAACATTACTCACTATTCCCTTATTCCGACGAAACGCGACGTAGAAATATATTCCCGAGTTCACAACACGATTTTCACGAATCATCCAAGAGCGCAATTCTTAGTTTTTAAGCAATAGATATAGAAATTACGGCCAATTGCGCTTTAGCACTCACAACAACAATTTGGACTATACTAGGGGAAAACATGAAGCTGTTACATCGAGTAACCATCTAACGCTAAATGAGCACACTTTCAATCCCAATCAAGGGATTCATCTTATACCAATATTATTCAACCCTTGGGAGCCCATGCTCTGGGGGCTCGCCAATGTTTGTGTGTTGTCACAATCTTTAAGAAGCAGTTACACTCAGATCTCTTCAATTTCGGTCTGGGTTTTGAAGGAAAGGAAATAAACTTGGATCGGTCTCTCGAAAAATTTGATACGGACACAGGAGTTCAGAACGAATGAGAAATAGATGTGGGTGCGAAACACGATTTTGGGAACGGAAGCTCGTTTTCGTGCCCCAACGGCTATCCGAGTCCGGCGGGGGGTTTCCCCGGGGCCAATTTCTGGAGTCTGCGCAAGATTCCCTTTACCGCGACGGGGGAAAATTCTGCAAACCAATTAATTGTACCCAACTCATAACTTTGGTATCTAGAACAATTTGTTACTCGAAAAAAGCCGGGCAGTGGAGAGAGCAGACAAACCTACGCTATAAGTGAAGAGTTAATTGCAGAGCTGTTTCGGAGTTCTTTAATGTACGCGTCGATCACACTCCAAACACTGTTTTAGTAGGTTGCTAATAGTGTTTCCCAGCGGTGGAAGGTTGTGTCACAACTTCAGGCCGGGGACTATAACCATTTTCTATATTTTAGGCAGTCGACAAAACCATTAATAATCACTGTCCAATGATACACAGAGGTAATTAAGAATAAATAACTTTTGAATACATAAATAATTGTCGGAACCAAGAAACAAACCGACAACTCAATCATCTCATATGCAAATAGATTTAGTATCTTAGAGCAAAAAAACATAAATTTCGTTAGGGTGAGCGCTAGTAACTCGTCGTTTATGGATGGGAAACACATGGTTACGTCTGAGCATTTGTAATAATTTACGGTCTCTGTCTGAGAATTTTCTCTATATGGCTATAGTATGTGCCACCTGGACGAGAGTGTCATTTTTGCCGGGAGCTTCTCAACTTTCACAATTTTGAAAAGTTTTGCGCTATAATGATGACTTAATCCCTTACGCGAAAGTGCTGTAAACACTCACACTAGATAATAGAATTAAAGTAACATAAAACCACAAGTAGGGTTCAGAAACGATGATAGAGATTATTAAGACAGACTTATTGTCGGGAAAACACGATAACATTTAGGTTGCCGTACAATATAATTAAAGATCATCGAATGAGGACCCGGGAGGGTCATACCTACACACCGCAGGGGAGTCTGTCCGTCTTATTAGCTTTGGGAACAATACTCATGTGAATGCTTGTGTATCGAGAACGCTGGTGCATTGCAACGAAGGCCCATGGCGGTTATTTCTCTAAATATCGATTTATACTAGAAACCCTGAGTGTCCTATATTCTCTTGGATAGTATACACAATCGAAATTAATTTTAATTTATACGCTTGCATGGCTTGAAAAGATGATACACGTCTCTCATTTCAATGTATCACATAAAACATCATTTTCTTGCGAGCACCTGGTCAACCTCTCTTATCTACGGGCATGCAATAACTTTTTTGCATTATGAGGCAAACCTAAATCTGAGGGACCTCTGTTAGGCCCAGCAAACACACAGTCTGCGCTCACACTCGCAATTTTTTACCTACAATTCCTTTTACTGAATTGCCTGGGTGTACACTGTTTAGGATAAAAAAATATATATCTTTTCTTTCATTTTATACCGTGTCCTGTGTGTCTAAAGATGCATTAATTCGCGTGACTACAAATACAAGATATTTATAGGGGCCCGAGGGGCTCATCAGCAACCAGTCAGGGTTGCGATACTGGTGTTTCAATTACAATGTGTGCCATTGCTGATCACTAAAACGAGGCTCTCTCGTTTCTCTCACATCATATACTGCGCCCTCCAGACTATACTAATTTCATACAATGTGTTTTCTTCTCGAAAATAAATAAAACTTCATCACAGGAGAGCAATCGTCTTGTGTTTTTTTGACATAATACTCCGTTCCCAAGAGGAATGTTTGGACTGATATAAACAAGATTCTCTTTCGACGAGCGTAAAGAGTTGGGTGCCACTATGCGGTTGGAGAAAACTTCACACTTGTTTCTTGTGTATTTCTTTAAGAATATTTTGCAATTTGATCCCTGTATTTAGTGGGCAACGATAATTAAACAGAAGCATCTTCGTAATCTAATCAAAAAATCGTCTGTTTACTTGCTAAGCCTAGCAATAATTCATAAAATGATACTCTGTACTAAGAAATAACTGATAAATCGTCTCGAGTTAACGTCTATCTCAATCAACAAGGGCAACATAATTTAAAATTATACATAGGAGATAATATATTCAGAAGACTAGGGAAGAGCTTAAGCAGGCAAGGAGAACAAAAGTTTGCGGTCAGACTTAAAATTAATAATAGATTTTGGTGGGTTAACCACACGACTAGAGACTACACCCCACACCCTTTCTCAAGCGTCTCGCGTGGCCCGATACGTCGTTTTGGGGCACGACGAGCTCTGTTTCCAAAACTGTTTGCTGCCCAGGCTTTTTCTCATCGTTCAACCCTTGGGTTCGTTTTCCGATTTTCGCGCCGCCGGAAGTTTGTCCACTAAATGGCGCCCCCGGCGCAACCCCCGCCGAGCCCGGATAGCCATTTGGGGCAACCAAACGAGCTTCCATTCCCAAAACCTGCGTCCACGGCTTTTTCTCATCGTTCTGAACCCTGGAATTTCATTTTCAAATTTTTGCTGCCGGGAAGTTCGCTGACTAAAATTGGGGCCCCAAGGGAATTTGATTAAACAACATTATTCTTCTCAGAACATACTTGTGACTGGATATGCGCAGAGTCTCTGAGGGGACCGCGGACCTAACGCTTCACTGTCTCCTTCCTATATGGGCGTTATAAGTCGACATCGACGACTTTTTTCTATCCACGGTATTCAGGTTTATCAATCGTTTTTGTTAAAAGGCCTTTTAAGGAATTACAAAATATATTCAAACGTCATACTATATATTCAACACGCAGCTCGCGTCGGGAATAAAACAAGATTTTGTCGGACACGTTCTACAACATACTTTTAGTCAGCGAGCAATCCCGGGCACATACAACTCCGTCTTCGTCGCGCCTCAATGAAATATAAAGATCCGTATAAGTTAGAGAGGATTTCGAAAGAATAATAGACGGAGAGGGTAACACATTGGCTGATCTTGTTCTCTCTAATATATATAAACTGTTTTCTCTCTTAACTTTTCGCAGCAATCTGTAGGATATTATGTGTATAACGTATCGTTCTGGAAAAATACACGCTCTCTGGTCATTGAGTAGCTGTTTGAATTACTACGTTATTAAATGAATTTACGGGCTCTGCTGAGAGAAATATATCGCAAACACGGTGAAAAAAAATGGTGGCTATGTGTTTCCAATCGTGGAGAGCCCCCATTTGGAATTGGGCTCTAGAGAAATATTTAGACAATTCTGTAATTGTGGTAGACACCAAAAGAACGATGCTTAACACTCCAAACTTACCCCAAAAAACCGTGTACTGCTAGAACACCAACAAGCTATTAATTACCTCAATAAAAATTTGATTTTACTGAAATCAATCATATCATGGATCTGCTTTTTAAAACCCAATCATTTTTTCAAGATTACTTCAGCACGCAACGATCAGTGTATAGAATAAAATACAGCCGACATTTAGACCTAAAAAAAATAAATATATAGGGAAACTCTCATATTTTTCGTGTGTAACACAACAACTCCAATCATATTCTTATAGATTCGCTCTCGATTTACTTTGCACATGAATACTTATGGTTCAAGATACAACACGGAATTCGTCGAATCTCTGAGAGCTCTCAATCGTGCTTAATATAAAACCGGTCTCATAATAACTGAGTCATGGACATTAGTTACTCAATCTCATCGTTACCTGGAGAATTTCGCATAAAGAGATTCTGTTAAGGATATAATTTTAATAGAAGATATATTTATACAGTCTCTTCGTTCTGAGAAAATGTTTCGGCGCTTACAACTTGCGAATAATGAAAAAACTTTTATTGGGTTAAATTGTAATATATAATAGTCCATGACTGTCACAACATCACTCCTGACGTGACCTGAATTATGAAGCCTTGAAAATATTATTGTGGAATGGCTACTGCATCGCCGTAGCTCCGCGCTTACCTAAAACCGTCCTGCGCCACGACTTTTCACCCCTCATCGTTCTGAACCCTGGGTCCGTTTATAGGTTTTCTCCTGCCGAAAAGTTCCGCGCACTAAAAATTCGGCCCTGGGCACCACCATACAAGCGTGATAGCCGTTTGGGGTACCAAACGTTTTCTTGGATTTCCTAGAGAGATATTTACACGTGGCCATAGCTTTGAAACACAAATATAAATAAGGAACTTTTTTAACAAGAGTGTGATAGAGAGTTAATCTTTTGGTGGTTTTGAAATATAGCACTTATAAGATTTGTGATTAGGTCGCTATATATTTGATTTTGTATCTCACAATAGAAAATGGCTCTTAACGAAAAGTATTGCACTTTTAGCATTCTATGAGTTTTGTGCCTCGTGGGCAACCCTGACAAGGCTCGATAGCCGTTGGGGACCGACGAGACTGTTCCTAAAAACGTCGTCCACTCACACATTAAGATAATTAAAAAGTTTAGATTTGTGTTCTTTTATTACTTCTTAATATAGACAATATTTGGCTTCTGAACACGCACTTTTTAAGCTGAATATCTGTGGAGGAAAAATAATTCTATTTTTTAGAATATTTTTAGCTCTCAAATTCTCTGGAGAAAAAATAATATATAACGAGAGAACAAACACTATATATGGTAGGGATCTTCTTCTTGGCACAACCTCCCGATACACGCGGTCGATAACGTTTGGGGCACCAACGAAAGGTGAACAGATATCATAAATAACGTTCTGGTGACACCGCACGACAAGCTTATCTATTTTGTGGATATATATCAGGTCGTCTAGAGACTTTTCTCCACCACATAGGAAGTCTCCCGTTTATTTTCAGAATTGCTCTCAACCTGGCAGGAAAGTGTTTCGTGACACGTGGATAAAATTCTAATAATTGCTGAAGAGCCACGGTGGTACAGCTCTCCGCCTTGCGATGGGACACTGAGATATAGAGTGCCCTTCGTTGAATGTGAGAGCAATCCCAAACTCGGAGCTCACAGTTCACGACAAATATAACATGTTCTTTCTTACGTCCTACTGACTGCTAATACTCTCCACTCTCCGTTTTCACTAACCCTAGGCTCACTGGTATCCCATTACACGCATTTTTCGCTTCGTCGAACAAGCCCATGCACTAAAACAATTTTGCTGGCTCTCGAGCACTACAAGTATTTCATAGCCAACGCCTCGCCGGGGCACCCGACGGGTCCGATAGTCATTTGGGCACCAAAATACGAGCTTACTTAGGGCTAGTCCACAAATAACACTAGTTGATACGTCGCCTTCGCGGTCTTCGTGCACCATCGGTACATCTGTCTCTGTTTCTTATACCCTGGGTGCTCTACGAGTTATTTCTCGCACGCGAAACCTGTGCGTGAGAGACTCCTATTGCTTTTCGTTGATAATTTGAGTGTATGGCCGCATAGACAAGGAATTTTGCAGCGCTCGGGAACACCCTCTCATCGGGTTCGATCTTTTTTCGGGATTTTTTGGGTTGTTGGACACACGAGACTACTCGTGTGTCCGTAAACAAACCGTTCATATATTCACTCGGTTCTCAGGAAGAACTCTCTTTAATGATCTTCACACGCGATTCGTTTTGCTGAAACCCCTGCGTTCATTTTCAAGATTTTCGCCCGCCGACAATTGTTTTTGACGGCACAGTCTGATCACTCATAAACTGAGTTCCAAGCTTGAGGGCACCCCGCATAGAACCGATAGCCATTATTTGTGGGGGTCACTTCTCGGCAACGAGCTTAAGAATTTTTGAAGCACTCAGGTAAAGACCATCTGCACCCATGGATTTTTTCTCATCATTTTCCTGAATATAATGATAGTTGTATTTCGGAATTATTCCCGTCTTCGTGATAAGTGTTAGTTGCAGGTAAAATAAGTAAGGTGCCGCGAAAAAGTGTAAGTTATGTGCAGATTTTCCTGCCGGGATTTAATTCATGATCAGGTTAGGCTAAATTAAAAATCAGGAGGTATTGGGCCGGAATTTGGTGTTGACACCGAAGCTCCGGCTCCACACAAACTTTGATCCTGCGGCGCCCTCGACGATTCACATAGTTGTTCGTTTAACAAATCGTATAGCCTTTGTAACCTCTGAAGGAGATTTTCCGTTTTAGTGATTATTTTTCTGCTACCACTCCGAAAAAGATGTTTTGCAGGCTAAGTAAGAGCATCTACTTTAAATTAGAGACCAGAGACCTCCCGCCGGGTAAATTAGCTCATTAAGGGTATCAAAACTACGGGAACCTCCTGATATACCCTGACAACTATATTACTGCCAGACTGATTAAACGGCTTTTATATCTTCAGTATGTATTCTTGAGTTTTAGTATTTTACGTATGGGTCAGTAATTTCATTGATATGTTCTCTTGTTCTCTCTCTTCCAGCATGCCTGGAATGAGGTTGAATAATGGACTGCGACACTAGTTCAAGAATGAATGGAGAACTCTCAGAAGTTGACACTACGAAATAACTCCACGTCGAGAATGTACCGATAACCGAGTTTGATGGGGTGTTCCTAATTGTTTGTAGCATTGCCGTGTCCCTAGAAGAGGATCAGGGTAAATTTTGCTCACAACGCAGCAGTAGTTTGCGTATTTTCATCATACTAGAAGATCTCTTGAACTTAGGGAATCATAGTTTTCGATTATTTTGGGGACGCCTTGATCTGTGGAGATATAGTTCTTCGCATATTTATTAAAGATTAGGGATCCCCCCTTGGAGTGGAAGCATCCTAGGGATGCGAGGGTAGTGAGATGCTCAAGACATATGATTACTAACCTTAAGGCTATATAGGAAAGTAGAACAATTTAAAATACATAGGGATCTCAGTTCCCAAAACCATTTGTGTTAAATATCTAAATGATGTAATTTTCGCTCATCGTTGAACCCCTGGGTTCCTGTTTTCACAAACAAAGCTTGCCCAGATGTTGTACCCTGATTATACCGCGAAAAATCCATCTGGCTGAGATTTTGCATGCAATGTGATTAAGAAGATTTTGGGGATCACCCCGATGGAGTCATTCCACACGCTGATGTGGGTTTAGATACCATCACGTCTGTATTTTACGCCTTTCGGGGTATCACCAGTTTGTGTTTCTTTGGGATTTCACCAGATATTGTGTTTTCTTCGGGAATTCACCAGTTTGTTTTCTTTCGGGGGGCACGCATATACAACCCAGAGTTTCTGTGTCGCCTTTCTACAAAATTTCGCCATATTACATCCACACGAGCTTTTTTGTGTCAATTCGCTTCTGTTCGACGCAATTCCATCGGCGAGTTTGTGTTTTCTTCACTAGGATTCATCAGTGATAATTCAGGATTGTTTCCTTTCGGGACTCTGCAACCATGATCAGTCTGTGTTTTCTTGGCAGGTAGATTTACTCGCAGATTGCTCGTTTAATAACTTTGCGGAGTCCGGATCGTTCGGGGCAACCCCACGAGGGTAAGATGCCCCGATAGCCGTTTGGGGCACCGGACAATCGAGAACTTTACTTCTAGGTTCGACGCGGAAACCACTATAACCTGCTCAAAGCTCATTGGCTTTTTTTCACCCTTGTCATTTTATCAGCGAACTTTGAGATTTTCTGTCAATCATGAGACACTCAGTCGACAGGTAATATTAGTATTTGTTTCCGCTCGCCCAAGCTAGGGACCGGCCAAGCTGGCACCACTATTGAGCATGCCTAACCGTGACCCCATCCCGAAGTAAATGGGGCCGTTGGGGTCCAAACGAGCTCCGCTCCCAAAACGTCTGCGCACGACTTTTGACTTTTTTACTATCGAGGGTTTATCTGATCCTCTACTGGAGATCTCCAGTTTCTTTCATTTTTCTCATGTTGGTTTTGTTCGCCAGGGTAATGCGGTAGGACTGAGGCACCGAGAAAGTGGATTCCAAACAGAATTCGTTGGACGAGCCACTGGGGCGAACTCTAGCACTAAATTGGGCCCCGAGTTTTGTATGCTACCTTCCGCTCATGAGATTTAGATTTCTTTACAGCCGTTTTGGGCCCTGATAGCTTAAGCACTATGTTCGGGATTTATTGGATATGTTAAATGACAGAAATTTCTCCAGCTTTATTAAGCAAACTGTCTTGCGCAGCTATATTTTACGTCTTATCGTTCTTTTCAAAGCACCCTTTTGGAGTTATTATCATTTAGTGTGATTTCTATAAATTTGTTGGTTACCGTCACTGTCGCGTTGTATAAAATGATTTCTGTAGTTTCTTAAAAGAAAGCCTTTGCAATAACCTCATCCGAACTCCGATTTGGAGTTGATTTAACGATGGTCGAAGACGGAATCATTTGTTTTCCTCCATGAAGAGACTTACTGCTCATGGCCGACTATTCAAAAGATGATTGCAAACCGATAGCCGTATTAGGAATTGACGCAAATAACACATCATATCTGATTCATTCCCATCAAACAAATTAAAACTTAGAAATTCACTATCTCACGCATATTCGAGATTTAAATATGGTCCTCACACAATGTCCAGCTCTCTCGCACACACCTACTGACATTTATGCAATGTGTGTTCGCAAAGGTGTTTTGGGTTCGCATATGTACACAAGTCATTCAACCAACATAACACATGTTCGCGAGAGCACTATAAGAGAGGAATGCGCAGAATATGCTTGAAATCACAAACTATATGTTTGAGATCATATATTCCAAAAATAGCTGACATATAAATTACTTTTTAGCGAGCACAAAACGAGCTATAAATCACACCATTTGAAACGATAAAACCAATTGTTTAGCCACAGGAACTCTAATTTTTATCTTAGCACATGTCAGTTTTCTAAGAACCCAAAAAAATGGACAGTCCATGGTTAGCATTTTCACATTTTCAGGAGATTTTTAATTTTTAACCTTATGCAAAAAGTATAATAAAGATTCTTCGATCAGATAGAGAAACAAGTATAAGATAAAATTTTTGGTTTTACTCACAGTGAAGCAGGGGCATGGCTAAGCAAGAAGTTTTTCGACAAGTGTATAACGACCGCATTTAGAGGAAGAACGAACCAGCAAACGAGCTCCGTTCTAATTTAAACCGTCATGTTTGAGCCCACAGGATTCATTAATACATATCGTTTTTGAATCCCTGGGATTTTAAAGTTTTATATTTTTTATGTATATTTTAAAGATTCTTTTTTTTGTCACTTCATCGACGCTCAGATAAAAAATGTGATTCGAGGTGTGGCAGCTAAAGAATTGGGTTCGAAACACCGGGATAAACACCTCTCGTGGCTGGGGTCCTGCTATCACAGCATTATTTTTTGAGGTGACACAAGATAAAAGATATCTGATCTTCACGCTTCAAAGAAATAAAACCTGTCTCTGTCATTCTACAGCGATTTTAAATCTTATATCTATTTTTGGTGTCTGTAACCCATCAACTGACTCTTTGAATCTTCGGTTTCCATTTCTAGCTATAATTAATTCTTACTCTTACAAAGATGAACAGTACTTTTTCGTAGTCACACCAATAGAAACTTTTTAAGAGGGTGTTGTGCACTCATTAGGGACACCCCGTCTTGTCTGATAGCCGTTTGGGGCACCAAACGAGCTCCGTTGTCCAATAAAACAATAATGTCTTACGAACGCCATATGCTTTTAGTGCTTTTTAATATATGTATTTTCGGGCATCCTAACTATCGGTTTGTTACGGAGTTCTGAACAAAAACTTGGCTAAGGTTGTCGATTATGCTAAAAATTTCTATAATTCAAGCCAACACAATTCGAGAAAGTGTCTGACGACGACTACAAACACTCTATTATAGAGATTAGGCAGATAGGTTTGTGGAGAGCGCTTATCTACTAGCCACGCCAAATGCCGATAGCTGCGTTTTTTGAGCAGCCGTACAATCTATTAAACGAAAATTGAAATCAAATAATATGCTTCTCAGTTGCCGAAAAACAACACGCTTCTTTGATAGTCGCATACGCTTCAATCCTAAACATAATATATACAATAGTAAAATTCGTTTTCCATTGAGAGATTATGTTCACTTGAGCAATTTCGTATATATAAATATATTATATTGCAGTAAACCTCAAAGTAAATCACTTTTTTAAAGATCTTAAAGATCACTCTACCCGAAAGTTCGCAGAAATAAGTGCTACGTAAACTATTTTTGGCACACACAGCCTTTAGGAGATGAGACCAAATACTAGGAGCAGGGTTACGTTATTTACTCAAAGTTTAGAGACCGAATCAATATATTATACTGTAATTTTAAAATTCTCACTCGAAAGAAAAAAAAAAAAGAATTTCCAATTTCCTTCACCGAGAAAAAAAATTAAAGAGCAAAAATATTTGGTATAGAGAGAGCAAGCATAAAAAACGCTAATGCTTCCACGCATACGAACCTAAGAAGAACTAAATTCAGTTCAATTTCTACACGCCAGCTCCTTCGTCTCGTACTACCAATAATTACACGACAACACATCAAGAAATTATAATCGCAACCCTGGTATAAAAAATGTGTCCTGCTACTTGTGCTTTCTATCCTCATGCCCCGTCTCCTGCCATACCGAGTAATACCATGTCATAACGCTCCGGCGGCATCCTTCGAGAGAGAAATTATCCAACTTTCTCTCCACACGATCCTCACTCACAGGCAGAACTTCGTGCGCCCTCAAATCAACTGCTAACGTCGTTCGCATCACGCGCGTGAATTACCATCCCCCGTCCTCGAGGTCCCGCTGAACGCCAGAACCTTCTCGAGAGGGACTGAGACCTTCAAAGGCTAACACTATCAATGCGCATAATAAACCACTGTTTACGCGCTTAGTCGACTCGAACGCCTATATCCTGCACTCTGTTCTGAAGCCCTACACGCTCTCCCTTTTCAAGACTCTATCTCGTCCTCCCCGATCCTCTTGCGAAAAAGTTACGCGACTCGAACTAATCAAAATAGTCGCTGTTCTCTGGCTCCGAGACGCACATTCCCCCCCATGCTTCGCGCGCCGACGGCAATGGGACCATAGATTTAAATTGGGGAAACGATCTCCGTTCCAAAAACCCGTCTGTGCCCACACTCAATCCTTTTCGTTACTTAGTTTTATATCGGTACGCCTTCAAGTCAATGGCAAGCACCAGGCCCTTTCGTTCGAGTTCGTAATAATATTCCAAATGTGGAGATAGGTGCTGCCGGTCTCTGTTCATTGCGCGCGCCTAGCTGTTTACAGAGCACGCTGATTTGGGTTCACTCGCTACTTACACGAATCACGCTTATATAGGCGCTGCCTCGACGGGGCACGGTTCAGCCAGGCTTCCGCCACGGGTCTCGTGATATTGGCCTATTGAGCTGGGTGCTGTCGCCGTTCACTTGAGAGAGACGAAGAGACACATGCACGTTCCCACTACAACCAAGAGTACGACATTGGGCGTACGCACTCTGAACTTCGATACTTCTGCATATTGCGATTGTTTCTCCTGGGAACTCGACTGTGTGCCGTCTGTGCTAAAATTTTTTTGGAGAGGTGATAATGACTCACAAAAGTTGACTCGTGCAACAGGCTCAGGAAGTGTGTCTTGAGAATACAATTGGACGAAAGGCAGTACGCCTGTGTCTGGCAAAAATCTCTAGGCAGACTGAAGTGCAATAAATTGGCCCGCGGATGAACACTCAACGATCTTGTTCCAAGTTCGCGCACAAGATAAGATATAGGTCTTTCCCTTACTCGCGGATGACTTCGAGGTTATAACACTTGCGCAGAGCTCCATTCGTTATATAAAATTATTGGCTTAATATATCTAGCCCCACATTAGCTGCTGTTGTGAATGAATTAATCTTCCTTTTTTCATTGTCACTGAAGCCCTAGGTTGATACGATTGTTTTAGCTCAATATCTTTTTTCGCGGCACACACGCCAGTTAATTAATAATATTTCAACCGATAAATGCATTTTGGGGGAGGTGGCAATTATATTTGAATAATGGGGACATGCACCAATTTAGGAGGGGGGGGGCCAACCCCGCCGCACCTCCCCCCACCTCGTGTGGAGCGTATTCCCCTGATCACTCTTATCCCTCTATGCAGCTCTCTTCACGCCGCACGCTCCGCGCGCACATGTTGGTCTAAATCTATATAAGTGTTATTTAATTATGCCATTTTTGGGCATGCATCTGCCTGAATTACTATCATCGTTTGTGCATTATGATGCCGTTGGTGCGCAGCGCTAATACGGTCATATCGTTTCTTCTTAATAAAAAAGGTCGATAGCTTTGTGGCTAGGGACACCCCTCTTCGCGAGATCCGTTGTCTCTAAACTTAACTTCTTCAGGCAAACCAATCTCCGATGAAATACTACGTGCAAGGACTTATAAAGGTAGGAGGCTCACCCTCGGCAAAGAGCTGAAAGCCGCTCTCTTCTTGCGGGTTGGTCGAAATTGACGCTTTCTATATATGGGTACGGCAACAAACAGTTTAGAGATTGCACGAGAAAGAAACATATTGCTGGTCCGTTTCCTAGAGACCGAATGCTCGGTTGAGAAGTGGTATTAATTGCGGCTCCTAATACAACTGAGGATAAAGTAATTGTTCAACTCTGCACACGGAATGTCCTGCGCTCGTCCATAACAGCTTTATAATCGCCTGCTATCTGGGTCAGTCATGTTTATCTACGGCAAAAACCGTTCTTTAATCCGTTCACAACTCCATTGGTAAAACATCGGTAGGCACGTTAAGTATATGGACACACTTGAGAAACACGCTCTCTCACGCCTCTCTATGTCCGGGAGTAATATTTCCTAATGCCCCTAGTTCGGAGGTCATACCACTTGAAAACCGAGCCTCCCTTTATCCCAAAACTTCTGCCGCCCACGGCTTCTTTTTCTCATCGTTCTGAAACCTTGGTCCGTTTTCACAAACGACTTAGCTTTTTCTCGCTTCCGCCATTGGGAAAGCAATGCAAATGGGCTAATGTAATGAAGTTAGGTTGGAACGCCGAGCAAGGAAAAGATGTTTTCTTTAAGTCTTATTCCATGTATGCCAGGTTGCTAAAGCTCTTTCTAGATACACTGAAATGGTTGACGACATTTATAACGAACACGAAGCTGAGAAATTGCCAACAAGCAGTGAGCTCACCCGTGTAAGGTCAAGGAAAATGGACCTTCAAATCTATTTCTTGCTTTGGAGGCAATTCTCCTGCCGACAGATCTAAAAGAAGATGTTGAGGCTGTGCCAATTAGTGGAGGCCCATGGTTTGGGAGGCTGAGTTGCAAATCAAACTCAAGGGACTAAGAAAGAGTAAACAGTGAAAATTAGTGCAAGATAGAGGAGCTCCTGAGAAAGAAAGCAAAGAGGATTCATTTCGAAGTCAAATTTGGGACTCGGTGGAACGTAGGCCTCAATCCAGTACATTGACAAAGAAAATACAAACGAATTAATAGATTTGGCAGGTAACTTGAAGCAAGCTGCAGACAGCGATGCCTAAGGATTGAAAGCTTCAAGCTAAAATTGTAACTCATTTGAAAGATCATTCAGCTCTCATTAATTTCTTGATCACACGTCCAGTATGTTTTTATAATCGGATTTTCCTGGTTCATTTTCTGTATTCTCCTGATTGCTTTCCTTTTTCTCAGTTCTTTGTAAAATGTCTGGCTTATTTTCTGGCTCCAAATTATAATGTCTTATTTATAGGAAATGGACACCTCACTGATTATTTCTCAAGCAATCTTTTAAATTGATTATATATTTCTGGTGAATTTAATTTTTTTTGTGTGTTACTTTGCTTGAAGCAACAATAGGACTCCTGGATTTTAAGAGAAAGAATCTAATAAACTCTATTCTTATCAGCCGCTCACACTAATGTTATTTTCTGGACCACTGCAATTTTTTATTATTAGTACTGTTGCATTTTATCTCAGGTTGAGTCTGCTCTCCAACTCTTGCTAAGGTCTTGCTAGGCACTATAATGTCTTTGGTTATGCAATGAAGATGCTATTTCTTGGACCTAAAGCAGAGTTGGGTAAACTTAAATTCTTATAATTCTTTTCATGCTTTCTTTTTTCCCTTACCTAGTTTGGCATATTTTTTAAATCCAAGTGCTTGGGTGCGTAAATAAATTTTGTCCTATGAGTTTCTTTGCCCAGTAGATTTTTAAGATAGACAGTAGCTTCCAGTTTTATACAGCTCTGACATAAGATATTTAGCTAGTAATTCTGGATGTAAACAGAAAGTCTTTAGATTTATGTCTTCTTCGTCAAATGCTTTATTTTTGTTTCCTGCTATGATATTGTCTGAACAATTCTTCTGTCTGACTCAATGGTCAAAACTCAAAAAGATTCAAAGTTGTAAATCTGCATTTGGAGTTTATAGGTTGAAAACCATGTGGCTCCTAGTCGGTACTAGATATTAAAATCACAAGTCTTTTGAAACCGTCATATATTGTAAGGTAATGTGGTTTCCTCATTGAGATTAGGTGAGATTGTGTATATTAGTCCAAGCACCCCCATTTATGGAATAGAAAGCTATACAATTTGGAAAACCTTTAATTTTATGAGAACATAAATTTAATTTTATGTCTAATGGTGTATTGTAAATGTTTGCATGCCTCTAACTATACAGAGGCAGTTGCGAAAATCTTGGTGCTCAACGAGCTGGTCTTGGAAACATGCTTAAAGAGATGAAGAGGAAGGTATAGTCTGCACTTTGTTTCTCAATCATATTTGCTTTATGTCTAATTGTCTGCACATTGGAGGTGATCAATTCCTGTGTGAATGTGTCCCTCTCGTCTCAATAGGCTAATGAGGCTTGTCGAAATTTCAACATTGTTGATTGGTCATTTTATGGCAAAAAAAGAAATTTTTGCCTGAAGGAAGAAAACAAAAGCAAATGTATTGATGAAAACAACTTAATAAATGAAGCAGAAAAATTGAAGAACTTTTATTGAGTAAAAAAATGAAAGAATGCACATGCATACAAAAAAACTGAGCCACAAAGAAGGGAGCCCTTAAGTAAGGGGCTCCAATCATACAAAATAGAACATATCGAATAGATTACAAAAGATCTTCAAAATCGAAGTCTAGAGAGAACATAGGCAAGAATAAGGGATCAAACATCACTAAGATCTTTTCTAGCCATCTAAAACACTCATGTTCTGGCTTGCCCCAAAAGAACCCAATAAAGTAGTTCACACCCCAAAAAGCCACAAAAAATGACCATTTTCAACAAAAAGGCGGGTGAGGAGAAACACACTTGGTGTCTCTTATGCTGACAAGCAGAATTTCGAATGTTCTAAAAAAGAAAAAAATCCACTCAAATCTCACAAAAACTTAACAAACTCTAGAGGATAAGTCCAAGTTTTCTTCCACCTTTTGATAGTAGAATAAACAAAATGACTCTACTACAAGGCGCAATCTTCTCGCAAGGCTAATCCACCATGTTACATGACCATGCAACACTTGCCAAGGCAAAACACTTCACTTTCCTCGGTATTCTTATTCCTCCAAAGAACATAAGAGTGACTCACCGATAGAAGAGCCAATCAACAACGTAAAAATTTTACACAATGAAAACCTCGAAAGATTAGGATCCTCATTCTCTCAATCTCCTTCTCCAAGCTGTAGGAATACCCTAAAACACCCACATCCACTGTTTCCCTATCGGATAAATAGTTGGAAATCCAAACGATAAGGAAACAAGAATTTGGACCAAACATAGAAACTCTCTAATCAGGAATGATTTTTAAGAGAAAGGTGATACATATGAGAAAACAAAGAGCAATATATCTCCCACCCATAATAATATCATAAAATAAGGCTTCATTGTGGTTGTTTGTAACTTTAAAATAATTGCTGTTAGCTTTGGCTTTTTAAAAAATCCAGCTGTGGAAGGAAGTAAAATAGTGTTTGGTAATTTTATTTTTAAATTAGAAAAAACTAAGTTATGGTAATTGATAAATATACTAATTGGCAATTTAATTATTTGAACCAAAAATAGACTTATTATTTTATTATTTTTACACTAGTAAATGTATTATCATATTATATATAATATAGTAATATTAGTATGTATTTGAATTTCAACTAATTTGATTTCTAAATTATTGAAAAAGTTTAAGAATAATAATTGTTATAAAAAAATGAATCAATTAAAATTTGAAAATATTAGGTAAAAAATAAATTAATAATGGGAATATTATTTATAATATATTTATTTGATTACCAACAATAAAGGCGGTTAAGATTTTTTTCTCGAAATGGAGCCTAAGTCTCTTCCCTAGCCAAACCACACACCGAACGTAAGGGGCAAAAAGAAGGAAACTTCTTTAGAGATACCCTTCCACAAATTTCGAATAAAGTGACTTGAACACCAAGCGAGCCCACTCAAAAGGATGAGGAAGCGTACTTACTACAAATGACTTATGCCAAAGAGAATTCTGCTCAAGAGAAGAAAGGCAGCAAAGCTTTTGGCTATTACATGTTTTTGTTGTGGTCCTCAAATTTCCAAATTCTAACCCCCAGGGAGATGAAAGTGTGTGTTTTTGGCTTGTGAGAAAATGTATGTGGTGACAGATTCTAGAATGGGAGAATTGCTAGGCTAGGTATCAAACATCAAGCAGGACCGAGGTAAGCAAGATAAATGAAAAAATTACCCTCCCAACTCATCCCAAACCAAAAAAGCGGGGAATGTAGAATTCTCTGATTAGAAATATAAAGAAAACGCATTTGGATGTACAAGCTCTAGCCATCCTGGCTGTAAGTTACCTTAAATCCATGAAAGCATTTTTTTTATAAGAAACAAAATACGATTCTGTTACAACCAGTACTGAAAAAAAAAGAGCCTTAAGGGAAGGTCGGGCAGGGCAGTGGTTCCTAAAAAAATAAACAAGAGCTTCTAGTCACTTATAAATCATCGTGCTGGTTGTAATTACCAGAGATTTAGTGGTGTTTGACGCACCACCAAGAGAATTATGAGTTTGCACCATGATAAAATAGGTAGTCAATTAGCAGAAAAGCTTGTCTTTAAAAATAAATTTTGCTTCCTTCCATAATAAGCAAAAGAGAGCTTGCCCACAACATCTTTAATAATAATTGTGGCCTTGCTTTAAAATGCAAACCTGCTAAGGGCGAAAATTTGAAAACGGACCCAGGGGTTCAGAACGATGAGAAAAAATCATGAGCGCAGATGGTTTTTGAAACGGAGCTCGTTTGGTGCCCCAAACAGCTTACGGGCCCGACGGGGGAGCCCTAGGGTCCAGTTTTCGTGCGCGAACTTTCCATTGGGCGAAAATTTGTAAACGGACCCATGGGTTCAGAATGAAGAGAAAAAGCCGTGGGCGCACACGGTTTTGGGAACGGAGCTCGTTTGGTGCCCCAAACGGCTAGCGGGCCCGGCGGCGCTGCCCAGGGGCCCAATTTTAGTGCGCAAACTTTCCGATGGGCAAAAATTTGAAAACTGACCCAAGGGTTCAGAACGATGAGAAAAAGTCGTGCGCGCAGGCGGTTTTGGGAACGGAGCTCGTTTGGTGCCCCAAATAACTATTGGGCCCGGTGGGGGTGCCCCGGGGTCTAATTTTAATGCGCGAACTTTCCGACGGGCAAAAATTTGAAAACGGACCCAGGGGTTCAGAATGATGAGAAAAATTTGTAGCCGCAGACGGTTTTAGGAACGAAGCTCGTTTTATGCCCCAAAGTGCTATTGGGCCCGGCGGTTGTGCCCCGGAGCCCAATTTTAGTGCGCAAACTTTTCACCGGGCGAAAATTTGATAACGAACCTAGGGGTTCAAAATGATGAGAAAAAACCGTGGGTGCAGATGGGTTTTGGAACGGAGCTCCTTTGGAATGGGTACTTATTCTTAATGGTCACTTTATTCAACTTTCTATAGTCTATGCATAATCTAAGAGTACCGTTTTTCTTCTTAACAATCAAGACTTGCGCTCCCCAAGGCGACACACTGGGTCTAATGTACCCCTTATCTACAAGTTCCTGTAACTGAGCTTTTAGTTCCTTCAGTTCCGTTGGTGCCATCCTGTATGGTGCCTGAGATATAGGTGCTGTAGCCAAAAGTAACTCAATAGTAAACTCTATTTCCCTATCAGGTGGTAATCCTGATAATTCTTTAGGGAACACATCTAAGAATTCTTGTACCATAGGTACATCCTCAGGTCTCAGTTTCTTATCCTGTGAAACTGCTACATAGGCTAAATAGGCTTTGCATCCTTTACTCAACAGTTTTCTAGCCTTTACTTCTGATATTAAGCTTCCTTGAAGTATTCTTTTACTTCTTACCAAGGTTATTTCTTTTTCACCTGGTTTCCTAAACACTATTTCTCTCTTAAAACAATCCATAGTGGCATAGTGTTTACTTAGGAAATCCATACCTAGGATAACATCAAACTTTAGTAATTCTAATGGAATCAAGATAACCCAAAAACTCTGATTTCCAAGAATTACATTACAATTTCTGTAATACTCATGTACAACTAGAGTATCTTCCACAAGCGTAGAGATAAACAAATCCTCATTCATACGCTCAGGCACTCTATCTATATGTAATGCACACATGCTAGATATGAATGAGTGCATAGCACCAGGATCAAATAATGCATAAGCGGATTGATTATATAAAGTTATCGTACCAGTTACGACATCTGAAGCCTCTTCCGCTTCCTGGTGTGTCATAGCGTATACTCTACCATGCTGCTATTGTTGTTGCTGTTGCTATTGCTGTTGGGGTCGTCCAGCTACCCCTTTCTGCTTAGCTATACCGGATCCCTCTCTTCTAGTTCTGATCGCTCTAGGTTGGTTTACAATCTGTGTAACTCCTCTTTGCTCACTCTATGCTTCATGTCCTAGCTGAGGACAATCTCTCTTGAAATGCCCAGCTTGTCTGCACTGGAAGCACACATTCCTATTACTATAACATACTCCTATATGAGGTCTACCACAGTTTACACAAAGTGGTTTCCTCCCTGTACTAGCTACTGACTCGCTAGCACGACCTAATACCGATCTACCACTCTATCCAGTTTTAGGTCTTGACTTCTTTCGACTCGAGTTTTGTTGGCTCGTGCCCCCAAAACTCCTTATACCTGACTGTTCAGAGAACGAGGGTCTAAATCTCTTACTTCTTCTTTCTCCAGGCATTCTAAACTGTCCTTCATCTGGCTGGAGTACATCTTCCCTCGCTACACTCTGCTTTACTCGGATAGCGATCTCAACTAACTGAGTGAAATTCACCCAATTAGATGTAGAGGTAACGAGTGTACGTATATTTCTTCTTAGGTCATTCTCAAATCTTCTACACCTCTCCTTCTCTTCCTCGATGATCGGAAGGGCATACTGAGATAACTCAGTAAATCTTTGTTCATACTCAGCAACCGTCATCACTCCCTGAGTTAGCCTAAGGAATTCCTCCCTCTT
>NW_024063629.1:5836-12419 GCF_009727055.1 Benincasa hispida | reverse complement strand
TTTGCAGAAGTTGCTTCCTACTCTACTGAGTCTCTAACTCTTTTTCCCTTCGGATCTGGGTCCCGTCTAACTTCAGGACCTCCGCTGGTAGGGTCAACATTCCTCTCCTCAGTCTGCTTGCTCTGCTTGCCATTTCTCCTCAGCATCTTTGCCTAATTATTAGGTATACATGTTAGGGACTTATCTATGGGACTTAATCTAATGCAGGAACTCTCTCTTTCACCTAAAACCTTATGCTAGCTCAAACCTTTCCCAAGTTCACGTATACCTTTGCTCTGATACCAAGCTGGTATTAACCCAAACTTTATACTCAACCTTCTCCCAGGTTTTACGTAAACCTTTGCTTTGATACCAAGCTGTCACACCTCGCCCTACACCACCGTCTTAGCCTAGAGAAGGGCGTGACTGCAGCAGTTATCAACCCTTTGGCTGACACTTACTGCCTAATAACTCTTATGGAATAACTCTGATACCAAAATATAACTTATATACAGCGGAATGTCTTTAGACCAAAATTTATTAATTCAGAAACATAACATATTTAAAGTCATTACAACACTAGATTCACAAGTCCCAAAACCCAAAAACCCTAGTCCCTATATGAACAACAGTAACATGTGTACAATATTAACAGTAACCACCTAAACCGACGGGTTATAAATCTCTTATTCCTTTAGTGGCAGAGCAGATGCAGAGCTATCTTCAGAGGATTTGACCGCTACCTATGGGTACGGAAAAAGAAAACATTTGAAAACGGGGTGAGCTTGCGCCCAGTGAGTGACTTAAGAAAAATTATTGATTCTCATGCAAAATCTCAATAAAGAGTTTAACTGAAATATAAGCTTCTACAGTACTCATACTGCAGTATAAACATTTTCCAAGCATAAAACATATAAAGTTGTTTTAATCATAAAACAGTAAAACTATTTCTCAGTTGAGAATAACCCTTACTGTGGATAAAACAATCCCAACACTAACTGTTAGTCAAGAGAGAACCCTTTTGCTCAATCTCTGACTCTAACTACCTACGTGCACGTGGCCATACTAAGTACCATCATACCTTAGGTACTTCTGTTCAGATACCTTCTCAAACGTCCATCAGTATCTGGTTGGTTTGGTACCTTCTCAAACGTCCTTCAGTACCAATAGATACCTTCTCAAATGTTCTTCAGTATCTAGTTGGGCGGATACCTTCTCAAACGTCCTTCGATATCGCGTTTTAAGTAAAACTAGTCATAAATAACTTTCTCTTTAAAGCATGTAACACATATAAAAACATGGCTTTAAAGGTACTAATGCATGCTGAGTATATTTAACACATATAAATTGCTTTTCAACAATTTCTCACACATGCATACGTTTAAAACATATCTCATGGTTTGTTTGGAATCACTTTGTAAAACTAGTTGGCATGAGAATAATCTTCTTTAAAACATGTTTTCTATAACACGTTGTAATCAAACATTTTAAGCAAATGTTTTAGTCAAAACGTTTTAGCCACTCACCTTGATTGCTTAGGAGCTTTTCACTCTAGTAGCTGGCTTTTCTACCTCGGACTCCCTTTTCACCCCTAGAATCCAGATTCTAATTTCCGCTCAAATTAGTCATAGTTATAAGTCTTATTTTGAGATACTTACTTCTACAAACATATTCTAAAATGTCTCAGGAAGCGTAAAATTTGAGCTCAGAACCTCTCGTGGTTTGGCCGGAATCATAGAGTATTCAAGATTGGCCCAAACTAATCCGATAGCCTGATGATTTTGAATTCTTCTCAGTTTCCAGCCCGATCCCTTCGAGCTTTTCCTCCGGCAGCCCTACCCTAGAAACTAGACTTTTAGAGCTTTTAGGTGGCTTTGGAATCACTCCAAACGCATCAGTAAATTGGGAGAACTCCTCGTCCCAATTTGATGCATCCTCTTCAGACCTCACTGTCCAATGTGTCCTCTATGACTAACGCATGGATTTGGCTCCAACGCAAGGTTTGATCAACTTTTCCACTCTTTTTATGGCATTTCTGAATTGTGAACTAAAAATGAAGTCTCTTGGCTCTATTTATAGGCGTCCAAACCTTCTCCAGAGTTGACACCACCTACTTGGCTGCATGGCCAAGTGTCTCCTTCTCACCCCATCAACGCAATGTTGTGATCATCGCAAGCTAAGTGTCTTACTCCTGTGTAGCCAACGCATGAGCTTCCAATCAGATGCCACCACCTCAAATTCTTAAGGCTTAAGGCTCTCCTTCCAAGAAGACACATGGCTTTGATGATGTTCTCCTGCTGATCTCATCCCTTGTATTCGTCCAACTCTTAGATGTTCAACACATAATCCATACTCAATGTATAGCCTATCATCAATGCATAGCAAGCCAAATCACTACCATCACAATTCAACTTAGCCATCGCAAGAGCTAACCATCACCAATGCATAGGGTGACTGTCCATCCTCGACGCATGGCTCAATAGGTAGCATTGCACAGCTTGCTTGGCATGGGTGCATGGTGCTGACCATCAATGCATAGGCGCGCTACATAGGCTAGTCACTCAATGCATGGGCGTGCTGGCTGCTCGACGCATTGGTCATGTTTGGCCGCATGGGCTGCATGCGGTGCCTTTATGCTTGCCAGGTTCTTCGGCACATAGGCGTGCTGCTTCGACGCATGGGTGTTGGGCAATATGCTGGCCATTCACTCGCCGTTCGGCTGCATAGAGTGCTTGGCCCAATGGCTGTGCGCACTTTGAGCTGGCCATGGCAGGGCACCTCTTCACATGCCCGACTCAGTGCTTGGCAGGTGTGCACTTAACAGCCTCATGGGCATTGCAAATGCTCGATGCATTGGTAGGGTTGTTCGACCCGGAGTGCTGCTCGCATTATCATGGGCGGCGTCTTGGCACAGAACGCGCTGCTGCGACGCTTGGCATGGGCGCTGGATGAGGCTGCTCGACGGGCAGGGGTGTTGGCCGAGGCTACTCGATGATGGGCCATGGGTTGCTGGCTGAGACTGGCTCGACGCATGGGCTTGCTTCCAACACATAACCTCCATCTCTCTTACCTTCAGCCGCATGCAATCTTTCCAACGCATCAACACACAAAATTTATACTTAGCCAATTTTCCAAATTTTCCCAAAAGTTAAACTTCCAAATTTCCTCTTTTCTTCAAATCTCCACTTTTTCCTCTACCATTCCATACTAGCTTCCACATCAACCTATTCATCACACTAGTCTTAGTATGGAACATACTCAAGTAGAGAAATTAGGATTCAGGGTTCACATTTACCTCCCCCTTATAAAAATTTTGTCCTCGAAATTTAGCTACAAGTCTGTCGATTAAACAACTGCGGATACTTGTTTCTGATTTGCTCTTCGGCTTCCTATGTTGCTTCTTCGTTCTATGGTTTCGCCATAGTACCTTCACCAATGGGATTGTCTTATTCCTTAAAACCTGTTCTTTTCTGTCAAGAATCTCCACTGGTTCCTCTTCATCGGACAAATTTTCTCTCAACTATACTGGTTGCTCAGGCATCACATGGGCAAGATCTAACACATACTTTCTAAGCATTGCAACATGAAACACATCATGAATACGAGATAATTCTGGAGGTAAATCCAATCTATATGCCATTGGGCCGACTCTTTCTATTATCTCATAAGGTCTAATATATCTTGGGCTTAATTTTCCTTTCCTACCGAATCTGAGTATTCCTTTCCACGGAGATAACTTCAGAAATACTTTATCACCAACTTCAAACTCTAATTCTCTTCTCCGCTTATCAGCATATCTCTCTTGCCTATCTCGAGCCGTCTTAAGATTATCTCTTATAATCTTAATGCTATCTGATGTCTGTTGCACAAGTTCTGGACCTAGTAATTTCCTTTCACCGACTTCATTCCAACATATCGGAGTTCTACATGGACTTCCGTATAGTGCCTCATATGGTGCCATCCCGATGCTCGAATGATAACTGTTGTTATACGCAAATTCGATTAACGATAGATGTGTATCCCAACTGCCTTTGAATTGCAATATACATGCTCTCAGCATGTCCTCTAATGTCTGGATTGTCCACTCAGACTGACCATCCGTCTGTGGATGAAAAGCGGTACTAAAAGATAACTTGGTTCCCATAGCTTTCTGCAAACTAGGCCAAAACTTCGAGGTAAATTTAAAGTCTCGATCTGATACAATTGAAACTGAAGCTCCAAACTGACTCACAACTCGATCAACATACAACTTAGCTAATTGGTCTAGGGTATAAGTAACTTTAACAGGTAAAAAATTAGCTGTTTTTGTCAATCTATCCACAATTACCCATATACCATCATAGCTTACTGGTGCCTCAGGTAATCCAAACAGGAAATCCATTGTAATATGCTCCCATTTCCACTCTGGTACTGGGAGTGGATTAAGTAATCCTGCTAGCCTCTGTCTTTCTGGTTTAACTTGTTGACATATTAGGCACCTGTCAACATACTCCGCTATTTCTCTTTTCATACCAGGCCACCAGTACGATCTCTTTAATGTTCTATACATCTTCGTACTGCCTGGATGCATAGCATAGGTCGAACTATGTGCCTCCTCTAGAATAACTTGTTTAAGTGCTAAGTCCTTTGGTACGCATATCCTACCTTCTTTTAATAGCACTTTGTCAGCTCTTAATTGGTAGTCCGTCTCAATCCTTTATCTACTTCTTCAGCTAACTTCTGAATATCAGAATCCTTTAACTGCTCGCGTAGAATATTCTACGAGCGTAGGACGCACTTGAAAAGAAGCTAATAACCCTCATTTTTTACCGATTGATAATGTTGCCCTAGCATTATACAACTCATGAATCAGTGTACCCTTCACTGAATTGATACTAGTTTTAGCTGATCTAGTTTTTCGACTTAAAGCATCAGCTACCACATTTGCTTTACTTGGGTGATAGTCAATGGTACAGTCATAATCCTTGATCAACTCGAGCCATCTTCGTTGTCTCAAGTTTAGTTCCTTCTGATCAAAGATATGCTTTAGACTTTTATGATCCGTGAATATATGACATTGCTCACCAAACAGGTAATGTCTCCACAACTTTAGAGCTAACACAACTGCTGTAACTCCAAATCATGTGTAGGGTAGTTACATTCATGCTTCTTTAATTTTCGAGAAGCATAAGCTACTATCTTTCCCTCCTGCATCAGCACACATCCTAACCCTTGTCGAGATGCATCACAATAGACCTCAAACTCTTTACCTGGTGTAGGTAGAGTTAATACTAGTGCTGATACTAACTTCTGTTTTAATACCTTAAAACTATGCTCGCATTCTGGCGACCACTCAAACTTCACATCTTTTCTGGTCAGGTTTGTCAATGGAAGAGCTATCTTAGAAAAATCCTCCACGAATCTCCTTTAATAACCTGCTAAGCCCAGAAAAAGCCATGAGCGGAGATAGTTTCGTGAACCGAGCTCGTTTGGTGCCCCAAACGGATATCGGGCCCGGCGGCGGTTCCCCGGGGCCATATTTTACTATGCGAACTTTCCGGTGGGCGAAAATTTGAAAACAAACCTAGGAGTTCAGAACAATGAGAAAATGTCGTGGGCGTAGACGGTTTTGGGAACGGAGCTCCTTTGGTGCCCCAAAAGGCTATCAAGCCTGGCGAGGGTGCCCCAAGGCCCAATTTTAGTGCGCAAACTTTCCGCACTAAATTGGCGCCCCGGGCACCCCGCGCCGGGCCCTTATAGCCGTTTGGGACAGCAAACGAGCTCCGTTCACAAAAATGTCTGCGCCCACGGCTTTTTCTCATCGTATCTGAACCCCTGGTGTCCATTTTTCAAATTTTCTCCCACCGGAAAGGTCGCCGCTCTAAAATTGGGCCCCCAGGGCACCCACCGAGCCCGATAGCCGTTTTGGGCACCAAACGAGCTCCGTTTCCAAAACTGTTTACTCCCACGGCTTTTTCTCATCGTTCTGAACCCCTGGGTTGGTTTTCAAATATTGGTCAGCCGGAAAGTTCGCGCACTAAAATTGGCCCGGGGCACCCCCGCCGGGCCGATAGCCGTTTTGGGGTACCAAAGGAGCTCCATTCTCAAAATCGCCTGTGCCCATGGCTTTTTCTCATCGTTCTGAACCCCTGGGTACTTTTCAAATTTTCGCCCGCCGAAAGTTCGCGAATGAAAATTGGCCCCGGGGTACTCTTGCGGGGACCGATAATTTTTTGGGGCACCAAACGAGCTCCATTTCCCAAACTGCCTATGCCTCGACTTTTTCTCATCGTTTCTAAACCCTAGGGTTCATTTGAAATTTCGCCCGCCAGAAAGTTCGCGTACTAAAATTGGGCCCATTGCACCCTCCGCCGGGCCCGATTAGCCCGTTTTGGGGCACCAAAACGAGCTCTTGTTCCCAAAACCTTCTACACCCATGACTTTTCTCATCGGTTCTTAATCCCTTCCGTTTTCAAAATTTTCGCCCGACGAAAAGTTCGCGCACTAAATTGGGCCCCGGGGCACCCCGCCGGGCACGATAGCCGTTTGGGGCATCAAACAAGCTCCGTTCCCAAAATCGTCTGCACCCTCAGCTTTTCTTCATCATTTTGAACCATCTCTCTCT
>NW_024063629.1:0-3040 GCF_009727055.1 Benincasa hispida | reverse complement strand
TGCGCGAACTTTCCGGCAGGCGAAAATTTGAAAACGGACCCAGGAGTTCAGAACAATGAGAAAAAATCGTGGGCGCTAATGGTTTTCGGAACAGAGCTCGTTTGGTACCCCAAACGGCTAACGGGCCTAGCGGGGGTGCCCCGGGGACTCATTTTAGTGCGCGAACTTTTCGGCGGGTGAAAATTTTAAAACGAACCCAAGGGTTCAGAACGATAAGAAAAAGCTTGGGCGTAGACGGTTTTGGGAACGGAGCTCATTTGGTGCCCCCAAACGGCTATCGGGCCCGGCGGGGGTGCCCCGGGGCCCAATTTTAGTGCGAGAACTTTCCAACGGGCGAAAATTTGAAAACAGACCCAGTGGTTTAAAACGATGAGAAAAAGCCGTGGGCGCAAGCAGTTTTGGAAACTCAGCTCATTTGGTGGCCCAAACAGCTATCGGGCCCTGCGGAGGTGCCCCGAGGCCTAATTTTTGTGTGCGAACTTTCCGGCGGGCGAAAATTTGAAAATGGACCCAGGGGTACAGAACAATGAGAAAAAGTCGTGGACGCAGACAAATTTAGAAACGGAGCTCGTTTGTTACCCCCAAACGGCTATCGGGCCCCGCGGCGCTGCCCTGGGGACCAATTTTAGTGCGCGAACTTTCCAGCAGGCGAAAATTTGAAAACGGACCCAGCGGTTTTGAACGATGAGAAAAAGCCGTGGGCACAGACAGTTTTGGGAACGGGGCTCGTAAAGGTGACCCAAACGGCTATCAGACCCGGCGGGGGTGCCCAGGGACGAATTTTAGTGCACAAACTTTACGGCACGCGAAAATTTGAAAACGGACCCAAGGGTCAGAACGATGAGAAAAAGCCGTGGGCGCAGACGGTTTTGGGAATGGAACTTGTTTGGTGCCCCAAACGGCGATCGGGCCCCGCTGGGGTTCCCCAAGGCCCAATTTTATTGTGCGAACTTTCCGGCGAGCGAAAATTGGAAAACGGACCTAGGGGTTCAGAACGATGAGAAAAAGTCATGGACGCAGACGGTTTTGGGAACAAAACTCGTTTGGTGCCCCAAACGGCTATCAGGCCCAGCGGGGATGCCTCCGAGCCCAATTTTAGTGCACGAACTTTCTGACGGGTGAAAAATTAAAAACGCACCCAAGGGTTCATAACGATAAGAAAAAGCAGTAGGCGTAGATGGATTTGCGAATGGAGCTCGTTTGGTGCTCCAAACGGCTATCAAGCCCGGCAGGGTGCCCTAGGGCCTAATTTTAGTACGCGAACTTTTCGACGGGATTTCTTAAAATGGCAAGGGTTCAAGCGCGATGAGAAAGTGTCGTGGCGACGCTGCGCAAACGAAGGCTTATGTGGTGGAAGCACTCAATAGCGAGAGTTCATCTTGGTGCCCCCGAGTTCATAAGTCTGAGCTAATTTCTGGACGAAGTTTCCGGCCGCGCGGGGATTGCCCGGTGCCTGAATTTAATGTGCGCGACTTTCCGACGGGAAAATTTTGAAAACGACACAGGGTTTAGAACGATGAGAAAAAGTCATGGACGCAGACGTTTTGGGACTGAACTCGTTTAGTTGCCCCAAACTGCTATGAGGCTCTGCGGGGATGCCACTCTCGGGCCCAATTTTCCAGTGCACGAACTTTCTGGCGGGTGTAAAATTTAAAAATGCAACCTCAGGGGTTTCATACGATAAAGAAGAAGCGGTGGGGTTGCGTAGACAGATTTGCAGAACTGGAGCTCGTTTGGTGCCGCCAACGGCTATCGAGCCCCGGCAAGGGTGCATGGGGCCAATTTTAGTACGCAAACTTTTCGACGCGAAATTCTAAAGCGACCAGGGTTCAGACGATGAGAAAAAGCCGTGGGCGTTAACGGTTATGGAAAAGAAGTTCGTTTGGGTGCCCCTAAACGGCTATCGGGCCGCGGGCGTGCCCATGCCCATTTAGTGCAGAAAACTTTCCGACGGGAAATTTGAAAAACGGACCTCAGGGTTTCAGAAAGATGAGAAAAATTATCATGGACGCAGACAGTTTTTGGGAACGGAACTCGTTTGGTGCCCCAAACGGCTATCAGGCCCAGCGGGCAATGCCTCCGGGCCAATTTTACTGCAACGAACTTTTCTGGCGAAGTGAAAATTTAAAAACGCACCCAGGGGTTCATAACGATAAGAACAAGCCGTGGGCGTAGACGGATTTGTGAACGGAGCTCGTTTGTGCCCCAAACGGCTATCGAGCCCAGACAGGGGGTGCCCTGGGCCATTTTTTATGTACGCGAACTTTTTCTTAACCGGGCGAAAATTTCTAAAAAGCGAACCCAAAGGGTTCAAAACGATGAAGAAAAATGCCGTGAGAGCAAACGGTTAATGGGAACCGGAGCTCGTTTGGTGCCTTCAAACGGCTATCGGGCCGCGCGGGGTGTCGTGGTGTCCAATTTTAAGTGCGCGAGACTTTTCCGATGGGCAAAAATTGAAAACGGACCCAGGGGTTCAAAGATGAGAAAAAAGTGCGTGGACGCAGACGGTTTTTGGGAAGCAGAACTCGTTTGGTGCCCGTAAACGGCTTTATCTGTGGCTCAGCGGGGATAACCGGGACCCAAATTTACCAAGTGCTCGAACTTTTCGACCAAGGCAAAAATTTGAAAAAACGGATGCCCACGGGTTCAAAACAATGAGAAAAAGCCGTGGGGCACAGACGGTGTTTTAGGAACAGAGCTCGTTTGATGCCCCAAACGGCTATCTGGCCCAGCGAGGTGCACCTCCGTGTAGATTTTAGAGTGCGTGAACTTTCAGCGGGTGAGCGAATATTTGAAAACCGGACCCACCAGGTTCAGAAAGATGAGAAAAAAGCCCGTGGGCGCAAAATGATTTGGGAAACGGAGCTCGTTTGGTGGACCAACGGCTATCAAGCCCCAGTAGGGTGCCCCGGGCCAAATTTTAGTGCGCGTACTTTCCCGGGGGGCGAAAATTTGAAACGAGACCCAACGGTTTCAAAAAAACGGTGAGACAAAGTCGTGGATGCAGACGATTTGGGGAACGGAGCTCGTTTCGGTGGTA
>NW_024063628.1:1930-11671 GCF_009727055.1 Benincasa hispida | reverse complement strand
TATTGAAAATGGTTAGAATGCTTTGAATTTATTATCTGGTGGTTCAAATGACCTAGCATGGGGTTTAACTATTATTTACAATTATGAGTATAAGGGTCTCGCTGTTTACAATTATGAGTACGAGGTCTTTATTTACAATTATGACCTTAGGGTTTAGAGAGGTGCACTATATAACTCTTCATCATTCGTCATTTTTTTTTGTAATTAGTAACATTCTCTCTAATTATTGTCCCAGCTGACTATGAACTTTACGTTCACAATCACAATTTACTCAGATTTAACGGTAAAAAACAATTCAAGAGTCAAGGAGGTAGTATGTTTGAGGCTTGAAAATCTTCTGTCGTTTACCGGATGACAGCTCAATCATGTAGGCGAAGCTCCAAGAACTAAACGATAGTTCAATTATGTAAACGATAGGATGAAGCACTAGACGTTCGTGTAGACGACAGATGATTGAAGCTAAAAGATCATATAGACGACAGCTGAAGAGCTAGACGATCATATAGATGACAGCTGAAGAGCTAGACGATCGTATAGACGATTGGAGACGGAGCTAAACGATCAAGTACACGATGTGATAGGAACCACACGATCGTGTAAACGATACTTTAGTAAATGCTAAATGATCGTAGAGTTAGAAAGAAAGAACACATGAGTTTAAGTGGTTCAGCCAAAGTCCTACGTCCACTATGCAAATCGGGAGGGTCTCTTTCATTACTTCTTCTTCAAGGTTATTACAGAATGAATGCCTTGCTCTCTCTTGTTTTCTTATTACATCATTCTCACATTCGTTTTCTTTATATATACAAGCGCAATGGTCAACGATGAAGCTCTGGTGGTTACAACATATAACAGAAAGAAGTCAACAACGGTTCAATTGCCTACAACGATGTTTTTCTTGTCTTCAATTCTTTATGTAACAATCTTAACCTTTGTAAGCATCCAGAGTACCTTTCCCTCTTTGCTTGATGAGCTGACTTGAGCTAACCTTTTTCAGGTAGCTCGAAACCATGAAGGTCCAAGCATTGGCCAAGCTTGTTTAATGGAATTGTTTTGGTTAGCATATCAGCTGCATTGTTTGAGGTATGAATCTTCACTACCTCAACTTCTCCTTTCTCAATCTTTTGTCTAATGAAATGATATTTAATGTCAATGTACTTGGTTCTGCTGTGAACTATTGGTTTTTAGATAGGTAGGTTGTGCTCTAGTTATCACAATATATTCTGACCTTTGTTTGTGTTATGCCAAAATCATTTAGTAAACCTTTCAGCCACAAACCTTCCTTCATAGCCTCAGACAGTGCAATGATCTTAGCCTCTGTTATGGAAAGTGCCACAAAGGTTATAAACTAGCTTTCCAACTTATCAAATTGTTCCCCCATAGGAAAACATAGCCTGATAAAGAACGCCTTCTGTCCAAATCCCTTGTATAATCTGCATCTACATAACCATACATTTCATTATTGGATGGCTCATTCTGTCTATATAAGACCCTTGTATCCTTTGATGAATATAGATACCTCGGTATCCACTTGACTACTTCCATATGTCATTTTCCAGGGTTTGCCATGTACCTACTGACCATACTTGTTGCATAAGACAGATCTGGTTCTGGTAGAATTCATAAGGTACATTAGAGATCCCACTACTTGGGAATAGGGAACAACCTTCATATGGTTTATATGCTCTTCATCTATACCTTTTCGACTATTTTCAGCTAAGAGCTTGAAATGAGGTGCAAGAGGAGTGCCAACTGGTTTAGCACTCTCTATTTTGAAACTTTTGCAATATTTTTGCACAATATTCTGAACTGACTTACTTGCAATCTACCTTGTTTTCTGTCTCTCTCAATTCTCAATTCCTAGGATCCTTCTTGATTCCCCTAGGTCTTTCATATCAAACTCTTTCTTTAAAAGCATTTTAACTTGCCTCAATTCTTTTTTTGGAGCTCCTGGCCAGCAGCATGTCATCTACATAAAGAAGTAGATAAAACTGGTTCCTTGAAGCTACTAGAGTTTGTATAAACACACCAATCATATGAGCTTCTCTTGAACCCCATCTTGGAGATCACTTCATCAAACCTCTCATACCAACATCTTTGGTGACTGCTTGAGGCCATATATTAGACTTATTCAGCAAACATTCCAAGTCTTCCTCCCCCTTTTCACATAACCTTGAGGTTGCATCATGTAAATGGTCTCATTCAACAACCCATGTAAAGGCTGTCTTTACATCCAATTGGTCTAAACTCCAAGTCCTTTTGCACAACTAAGGAAAGGAGTAGCCTAATGGATGTATGCTTCACACTGGAGAAAAGACCTTAGTGTAATCTATACCTTCATTTTTAGTAAACTCTTTAGCAACTACCCTTGCCTTGAACCTAGATTTTTTGCACACATGGAATCTCTTTTTAAATTTGTAAATCCACTTACATGAGATAAGTTTTTTACCCTTTTGGAAACGGTAACTAGTCTCCAAGTGTCATTTTGGTTGAGGGACTTCATTTCATCATTCATTACCTCAATCACTATCTAGCATCAAGGATGTTTGTTGCTTTTTCAAAGCTGGTAGGTTTCATTGTTGCTTAATGAAATGGCAGCACTTAATGCTACATTAGCAAAATCAGATTTCTTGGAATCTAGCTAGTGGCACAATAGTTCTTCTAGGTCTGTTCTCTTGCTAATGAATAATTGTGTAAGTCCATGTGTTCCTCACCATTTTCATATGTAATAAATATACTTTTTTAAATTGTACTCAAAATAACAATAATGATAATACTTTTCACATACTAATACTTCAACATTAACTATATCCACCGTTATATAAAATATACAATAAGTTGCTAATTCTTTAACTTTTTCAAAGTAAGCTCCCTTCAACGAGAAAGGGAAACATCGATAGAAATTCCCTTGGATCTTCAAGTTTATCATAACCTAATTTGAAAAGGAAAAAATATATATATTGTTAATGTCTCCATCAAGAAAAAAGAGTTTTCATATGTGTCGAATTATATTTTTACGTAAAAACGAACTTGGCTCAGTTTGATGTTGACATGAAAACGGAGCTCCAATCTCCCACACTATGATTATTTTACTAAAAAAGTTATATTTTTACATTCAATTAATCTTTGGCACACAAAGGCAAAAGAGCCCATCAACACAAGAGTCCTTTAACGCATCTCATGAAATGTCAAGATAAACACTGGTGGATAATTCTTCCTAAAAGATGAACTATAGATCTCCAGAACTTTGTCAATTGAGTCAAATCTGTGCGTTATATTTTTTCCTCTTCCATTTTGATTAAATTAGAATTTTAGTATCAGGAGAAAGTTAGAAATTAATATTTTATAATTTAAAATTAAAATTTAGTCTATATAATTGGATAAAGATTAGCAACTATTTATTAAATCATAAGGATTAAATTCTAAACTTTTCAAAACAATATGAACCAAATTTACAATTTAATCTTCTATTTTTCCCCTCGTCGCTGTGAACTTTTGTCGTCATTTTCTCCTTATTCGAGGACTGTACTAAAATTTTAATTGTATGCAATATGATAATTATATAAGCATTTTTATGATAATTATATATAATAAAGAGAAATATGGAATATGATATTATTTGTATGTTTCATTTTTAATTATATAAGCATTTTTCTTGTCATTTATCGACTTTTTCAATGTACCACTTGGATATTTTTAATCGATAATGATATTTCAAAATGTCAAAAGAAAGCATAGAGGACTTCCAAACTTTTCAATTGATCAATATATAAAAGAAATTTTCTCATTGGCTTTGCATCTTCTACTTTCTTATTGCTTTGCAGTTCCTTTGATTTGTCTTTCAGATTTCTCAATATGAATGGTGCAAGGGGATCATCTCCCTCACGTTTTAGATGGAGTTTTGATGTATTCTTAAGTTTTAGGGGTGGGGATACTCGTTCCAATTTCACGAGCCATCTTAATATGGCTTTGCGTCAAAAAGGAATCAATGTCTTCATAGATAACAAGCTTTCAAGGGGTGAAGAAATTTCTGCATCTCTCTTGGAAGCTATTGAAGAATCGAAGATCTCGATCGTTATAATCTCTGAAAATTATGCATCTTCGAGTTGGTGTTTGAATGAACTGGTGACAATCATCATGTGTAACAAATCAAGAGAACAACTTGTTTTACCAGTTTTTTACAAAGTGGATCCATCTCATGTAAGAAAACAAATTGGAACATTTGGAGAAGAATTTGTCAAACTTCAAGTTAGATTCTTCAACAAGATGGAAGCATGGAGGGAGGCTCTGACTACTGTTTCCCACATGTCTGGATGGGTTCTAGGCAAAGAGTATTTTTTTCCCTTATTCTTCCTATTTCTTCTTCTTTTTTGTTCATCAACTTCTATTTTGACTATCTTCTCTTATTTAAAGAAGTGGGGAAAGTAAAACAAATGTATTATTTACCCTTATTGGGTAACAATTTCATTTTTTATTTTTATTTTCGAAAATTATGTTTGTTTCTTTCCAAATTTTTTATGGGTTGTTTTTAAAAATAGAAAAATAAATCAAAATATTTACAAAATATAGCAATATTTTAAAACACTCGTCCGATGATAGACGTTGATAGACACTGATAGACTTCTATCAATGATATTGTTAGACAACGATAGAAGCTATGAAGCACAGGCACAGATACGACTATACGATACGGATACGACAATTCGTCAATTTCTAAAAGACTAAGATACGGATAAGTCTAAGGATGCGTCATTTTTTAATATTTTTTTAATATATATATTTATAAAAAAAATGAGGATACTGATACATTGAAGATACATTTTTTTCTTTAAAAAAAATCTAGGATATAGATAAATTTAGCATACAAGTTAATAACAATAGCACAAAATAGAATACAAATACTGAAATACAATACATAAAAAGTAGTATCTAGATGTTAACTACAATAGTTAATTAAATGCAATAGAAAAGTTACTCATATTGCAAAGAAGAAGAAGAAAATTAGAGGGAGAAGTATGAAGATAAACGAAAACTTATTGTTGAAAATATCCAAATAGTTTATATTTTGGTGGACTTTGTGGGGACTCAAATGTGAAGATGAAGAATGAATGATTCTAGTCCTAGGTTTGGTCCGCTATTTTTTTTTCTTTTAGTTTTGGACTCGAGTAGTGAGCTTTTTAAATAGGTTGCCTAATTTTAGATTGAGAAAGATTAGATGAGTTACTTATCTTTACTTAGAAATAGATATGTTAGATACGTATCTGGGAAGTATCTGGAAGTATAGATACGTCAAATCGCGTGTCAGATACGTACCTGAGAAGTATTTGGAAGTATCAGTATCCGATACGTGTCTGATATTGATTCTTTGCCTCACATGAAGTATCTGTGTTTCATAAGATAAAAGTCTATCAATGTCTATCAACGTCTATCATTGATAGTTCTAAAATTTTAATATATCTTGTAAATATTTTCAACAATTTTACCTTTGAAATAATTTTCCATTTTTAATTATAGTTTTTAATTTTATTCAAAGAAAATTTGAATTTCTAGCCGTATTCTAAAATCATAGCAAATTCTTTAAAACTATTATTCTTACTATTTTATTACTTTTTAGAACTTTGGTTTAGTTTTTGGAAAAAAAAGTTATACAAATCATAAAAATCTATAGGTGAAAATAATGTTTATAGCTTTCATTTACAAAAATTAAAAACCAAAAATCAAAATAGTAATCAAATAAGTCTTAGTTTTTTTTTTTCTTGTTTTTTTTTTTCAAATTAGAATTATCGATCAATTTATTTGTTTATCCTATCTTCACAACACCTTTTGATGAACACAAGTAGGTTGGATTTAATAAGACTCAGTTTATTTGGTTATTTCGCTTTTCTATGCTTCCATTTTATGATATATTGTTGAGAAAAAAAAAAGTATGTTTTTTTTCTTTAAATGTCAGTGATGATGAAGCAAATATGATTTCAAACATTGTTCAAGAAGTTTGTGAGAAATTAGATCGTGTAACAGCACAGTTGCCCGTTGCTAAATATCCAGTTGGAATTAACAGACAAGTTATGAGTTTACTCTCTCATGTTATGATTGATGGAACTAGAATGGTTGGATTATATGGGATTGGAGGTATGGGTAAGACAACTTTGGCCAAAGCTTTATACAATAGAATTGCTCATAAATTTGAAGGTTGTTGCTTTCTAGCAAATATTGGAGAAGCTTGTAAGCTATATGAGGGCCTAATTCAGCTCCAGAAGCAACTACTTTCTGAGATTTTAATGGAAGACTTCAAAGAACCTTTCAATCTCCATAGTCGAATTTACACCATAATGAAAAGACTACGCTCAAAAAAGATTCTCTTGATTCTTGATGATATAGATAAGAGTGAACAATTAGAGACATTGGCGGGTGGACGTGATTGGTTTGCACCTGGTAGCAAGATCATTGCGACAACAAGAAATGGAAAGTTACTTTCTAATCATGGATTTGATAGATTGGAAAAAGTTAACGGATTGAATGCCAATGAAGCTCTTGAGCTTTTTAGCTGGCATGCTTTTAAGAATAGACATCCTTCGAATGATTATTTGGGCCTTTCAAAACGTGTTGTACGTTATTGTAAAGGTCTTCCCTTAGCTCTTGAATTGTTAGGTGCATTCCTTTATTCTACCGAGCAATCCAAGTTTAAACGTATATTGGATGAATATGAAAACTCGTACCTTGATAAAGATATTAAAGATATACTTCAAATAAGTTATGATGGACTTGAAGAAGATGTAAAAGAAATTTTCCTCTACATTTCTTGTTGTTTTGTACAAGAAGATATAGACAAGGTTAAAATGAAGTTAAGAGGCATGTGGATGTGTAGGTTTGGAAGAGGGAATTACGAAACTCATGAATCTATCACTTCTTACCATCGATAAATTCAATCGGATTGAAATGCATGACTTGATACAACAAATGGGTCGCACAATTCATCTTTTGCAGACTTCTAAATCTCTTAAAAGAAAAGGATTATTGATTGAAAGAGATGCTATGGATGTGTTAAATGGAGATACGGTGAGACGTTTTACCCAATGTTTGTTTATGCTTATTTATTATGAGAATTCATTTTTATATTGACTTTATTGTTTTTTAAATGACTTTAACTGAAAGTTTTGTCCTGTATCTTTGTAGGAAGCAAGAGCAGTGAAAACCATAAAATTGAACTTTGATCAGCCTACTGAGCTAGACATTGATTCAAGAGCTTTTGAAAAAGTGAAAAACTTGGTAGTGCTCAATGTTCACAATGCCACATCTTCAAAAAGTCTCGACTTTCTACCAAGTAGCTTAAGGTGGATCGGTTGGTATACATTTCCTTTTTCATCTTTGCCTTCAAGCTACTCGATGGAGAAACTTATTGAACTCAAATTGCCAAGTAGCTCCATCAAACATTTTGGAAAAGGATTTATGGTAACTAATTAATTTTATACTTATAAACCATGCTTTAATTTTAAATGTTAGCTCAATTTGAAAATTTGATTCTACTTTCTTTTGTTATTCATTGCAGAATTGTGAATGGTTGAAGCATATAGATCTTCGTTACTCAATGTTTTTGGAGGAAATTCCAGATTTATCCGCTGCAATAAACCTCGAAAGAGTTGGAATCTTTTTGGGGTGTAGAAATTTAGTGAAAGTTCATGAATCAGTTGGATCTCTTAAGGTAAACTTGCAAAATTGAACTTTGTAGTCATAAGGGCCTTAATGCAGTTTCCACGCAAACTTAAAGTTGAGTCCTAAAATTATGTGACAATGGGAGAGTGCAAGATTGTTGGATAGTGTCCTCATTTCAAGTGAAGAAATGAAGTCTAATTTAGAAGAATTAGATTATCCATAGTAGTATTATGACAAATCTATCTCCAACTATTGGATATCTGACTAGCCTCAAAGTTTTGACAATCCAATGAGTGCCAAGAGCCAAGTACAATTTATCGTTTGAGCAATCTTACTTCTTTAGCTGTCTTAGATTCTGATCTTTCAACATTTCCTTCCTTATACCCTTGTTCCCTTTCCTTATTTCCCTACCTAACATATTTACAAATTAGTGGCAACAACCTAACAAATTTGAGTTTCTTAAAAACCATCGCTCATGTCGCCCCTTCATTAAGAGAGTTGGACTTGTCTGGAAACAACTTTTCTAGCCTACCCTCCTGTATTGTTAATTTTAAATCATTGAGATTTCTTTATATAATGTATTGTGAGTTGCTTGAAGAAATTTCAAAGGTTCCAGAAGGCGTAATTTGTATGAATGCTGTAGGGTGCATATCATTGGCCAGATTTCCAGACAACATAGCTGATTTCATATCTTGTGATCCGGTACATATATCCTCTCTTTCTCCTGACCTTCATCTCTCTAATATTTTCGTCGTATTATTATTTTACATATTCACTCTTGTATGGTGCAGGAATATGTAGATGAAGGATTCAAACAACTCATATTAATGAATTATGAGATTCCAGAATGGTTCAGTTACAAGGGTATAAACAATCCAATTATGTTTTTTATGCCATTTAATTATCTAGGTCGGAGATTGAAAGTTTTTGCTCCTTGCGTTAAATTTCAAGTTAATCATGTTACCCGACATCATTGGCCAATGATGCTTGAATGTGAAGTGTTTATCAACGACATTCAAGTATGGAGTTCTGAAGAATCTGAGGATTCCTTTCTTGAACACCCATGGAGAAGGTTGGTCATAGAAGTATCACCATGTGAGTATATGTGGTTGATTGTACTCAATCCTCATAGAGATTTCTACCAAGATTGGGATGATTTGATGGAGAAATCACCAGAGATTGATCCAAGTATGCCATGTTTTGGGAGTAATTCAATGGAAATGGACGATAATATTCCAAATGATGATTGGAATTATGTTGGTAGAAGTATTTGGAAGAAATTTACGGTATCATTTGAGCTTAATCCCATGTTTACGGACACTATAATAAGTATAACAAGTTGTGGTGTTCATGTCATCATGGAGGAATGATGTGGAAATTATATGGATTTATGGGTGAAGATTATAAGCTCATACATCAACATTCAAGAAGCTGTTTCACATTTCTTTAATCTTTACCGTTAGTTATTGTAACTACTTGTATCAGAAATTAGTATAAATACTCATCATTTACAAAATTTTAGATACAACAACTACATAGCTTCAAGAAGAACTTGAAAAATCTGTAAAAAAAAAAAAAGAGTCTATGACTTAGCTTCATTAATAAAACTCTCTCCTTCCCGTGGATGTAGGGTTTAATAGCCGAACCACGTAAATCGTTGAGCATTTTTCTTCCCTTTCTTCTCATCATCTACAAGATAGCTCGATCATTTACTTTTTTATCATATCGTCTAGAAGATCGACCGATCATCTACCTTTTCCTTCAGCAATCGTCTACATGATTGCATGTTCATTTACCTTTTCCTTCTGCCATCGTCTACCTGATTGCAAGACTCCTCCATCGTATACTCAAAGAAGTCGCACATATCAAACAAGAAGAAATCATTAGGGTTAGAAGAAAGTAAAGAACACAGAAGGCGGAGAACGAGAGAATCAGTGAGCAAGAGAGAGAAAGAAAAAGAAAATTAATTTGCATTAATCACCCATCAGAAAAAGAAGTCTTTTTCATTTTTTCCATCAGACAAAGAGCAGTAGGATCGACCACGTGTAAGGCATCCGCTGGAAAATCATGGGCTCTTATCAACCAAGTTCT
>NW_024063628.1:0-1425 GCF_009727055.1 Benincasa hispida | reverse complement strand
TGATCCATCAACTCTCTCTGCCACAGTGACAGCCCAAGAAAATGAGGATTGGGAGCGGGCAGCCTACGGTACGTTAGTTCTTAATCTAAGTGACAGTGTCCTTAGACAAGTTTTAGATCAAGAAACTACATATAGAATATGGACTAAGCTAGAAGAGTTGTATGCTACTGAAGACCTTCCTAGCAAAATGTATCTTAGGGAGAAGTTCTTCACATTTAAAATGGATTCATCTAAAACACTAACTAACAACTTAGATGAGTTCAAGAAGATAGTTACTGAATTTAAAACTCTAAGAGAAAACTTGGTGATGAAAACGAGACCTATGTGCTTCTAAACTCTTTGCCTGAACCGTATAAAGAAATTAAGCATGCTCTAAAGTATGGAAGGGATAGTATAAGCACAGACACCATAATCTCAGCCCTAAGAACTAGAGAGCTTGAGTTACATATTGATAAAAAGGATAAACCTAGTGGTGAAGGTCTGTTTGTAAAAGGAAACTTCAAGTAAAACCACCCTAAAGATAGAAAACCTCATAACCCAGAAGAAAATAAATCAAAACATAAAATAAAATGTAAGTACTATAAGAAGAAATGACATCTAATAAAAGATTGTTTTGTTTTAAAGAGAAAGAACCAAGAGAAAGAGAATGATTCAAAAGGCAAACAGCCCGAGGCATCTGTTGTAGAAGGTTCATTCATCTACTCAGATGCATTAGCCTCAACTTTAGACAAATCTAATCATGTAAACCCTTTAGGAAAACATGATTGTGTTTTAAACTCCAGATGCACCTACCATATGACCTTAATGAAACCTTGGTTTAACACCTTTAAGAAAATAGAAGGAGAAATGGTTTATATGGGAAACAACCAAGGCTGTAAAATTGAAGGCATTGGCTCTGTTTCCATGAAACTTAAGGATGGAACCATCAAACTTCTTAGGAACGTGAGATATGTTCCACTACTTAAGAGAAATCTAATCTCCTTAGGTATGTTAGATGCTATAGGGTGTGAATACAGGGGTAAAGGAGGAACTCTTGAGGTGCTAAAGGACTCTAAAGTAATATTAGTTGGGGAAAAGATAAATGACTTATTTGTGGTCAAAGGAGTTGAGATGATGATAGGAGCTTATGTAGCCACCATAAATGAGATCACATAGGCTAATGTATGACACAAAAGGTTATCTCACATAAGTACTAAAGGCCTAGAAGTCCTATCTAATCAAGGAATTCTCCCTAAAAGTCTCTCAAAAGATCTAACCTTTTGTGAACACTGTGTTTTAGGGAAAGCCACAAGGCAAAGTTTCACTAAAGCACAACATACCACAAAAGCTATCCTAGACTACATACACTCTGACCTATGAGGTCCAACTCCTACACCTAGCCTAAGTGGCTCAAAGTATTTACTTTCTTTTATTGATGATTTCTCT
>NW_024063627.1:0-1801 GCF_009727055.1 Benincasa hispida | reverse complement strand
ATATGACAATATGTAAATGGGATAATTAAACCTCTAACTTAGAGATTAAACTATGCTTCTTTCGACAATTAGTTGCTACATTTTTCAAATGTTATACCATTACAATTTTATTGTAATAGAAAAATCTAGGTCACCAAAATTAAATGAAAAGATAAAGTGAATAATTCTTTTGATAAATCTATAAAAATCTTACTAAAAAAAATAATTTGAAACGCCTATAAAGGGAGTATCTAATCAGAATTAAAAAATCTAAAGAGAGTTTGTGGTAAAAAATTATCATAGGATTATAATAACCACATCTTGTTACACTCAATACTATTTCAAAACCCTCAATTAGTTACAGTAAATACTATTTCAAAACTCTAATTTGTATAGTATTTACTATTTGCTACAGTTTATATTATTTTACCTTCATTATTTTTTTATTCTTTGGTTTACACCTCAAACACAAATTATTAAAATCTAACTATAATAATTTAGAAGTATAATAACCAACTTATTGCTCTAAACACAGCCTTAGAGTCTAAACACCTCGTACTTCTTCCTCCCATATATGACACGTGTCATTAATATATATTTGTATTTATTTAAATTTTTACGTCGACCCCACTAATAAACAAACTAATTTATTTCACTTTCTCTTTTTACTGGCCCCTCTATATTTCATCTTCTCTTTCTTCCAACATTTCGCATTCTTTTTTATTTTCATCTTTTCACACTAATTTTTTTTTTCTTTTTTAACTAACAACTTTGTTAATTTATCTTATTTTTTTATTTGCCTAATTTTGATTTATTCCATAGTCTCTTTCTTATCATCGATTTCCAACCCTTCACATGCCTTTTTTTTTTTTCACTTTACCACTCCCATTTTTAACTTTTTTACCAATGTCTTCAAATGTAGAAAAATAAAATAACATTTTATTTATTCTACACAAATATATGTATTAACATTATCTTTTTATTAGTACACTAGTTTTGTGATTTTTTACTGATGCATTTGTCATGGATAAAGCTACCTTATCTTTTTGAGTTTTTAGTCTCTTCCCGTGAAGGAGGTCTTCTTTGTTTTGTTTTTTTTTTGTTTTTTTTTTTTTTTAATAAAAAAATACTAGTCATAAAATAACTAAAAAGTAATAATATCAATAAGAAAGACCTTAAAATTATTAAAAATCTATGTACTTTTTTTAGCTAAAAACCTATGTACTTGTGATCCAATATATATATTAAAAATGAATAGTTTTTAGTAAAATTATTTTAAATCATAAAACTGTTAAAAATATTTACATGATATAGCAAAATTTTAGAACTATCAATGATTGACGCTAATAGATACTGATAGACTTCTATCAATGTCTATCAATGTCACTTATAGAAGTCTATCGGCATCTATTATTAATAGTTCTAAAATTTTATTATATTTTATAAATATTTTGGTTCTTTTTTTATATTTAAAAACAACCCTAGTTTTTAATAGTAGTAGAAAATTAGGAGTTACAAAACTTTTATATCCAACCTTATATATTAAATTTCATGGAGTATCATCAGTTTCTTTAAAATAAATAGAATAAAAGATTGTTCATATTATACCATTTTATTTTTCATTTATTCATCAATGATTATAAAAGTATTTAAGCCTTAAAAATTGCTCATAAATAAATTTTAATTAATATTGTTAGTGTATCAAGAACTTTTTTTTTTTTTTAATTGGTATGTTTTTGGAAAAAAAATTGGATACTTAAATTATTTTTTATTCTCATGCAACTACTTTAAACAATAAAGACAATCTAATAAATGTTATATA
>NW_024063626.1:0-5950 GCF_009727055.1 Benincasa hispida | reverse complement strand
CTCAAAGAGAAGTTTGAATACTGAGCGTTTAAAACTATATAGTGTTTTCGAGTAACTCAATTTTCCTCTCTAGGAAAACTGCGATAGAGAAGGTTCCTTAACTCGATGAAAAAATTCCATGCTCCCTCTGTTGATACTCGATGGGAAAGAACATCGATTACTCGAAGGAAAACTCGGTGTTTGGAGCTCAATCAATGCATTGACTCCGCTTACTCGATTGCGTGACCCTTTCCTTAACTTACCTGACGCTCGAACCTCTCTCGATTCACCTTATACAAGATGCTATGACGTTTTCCTCGTATTACATTATACTCGAAAGTTCGACCCTTCTCGATCACTTATACTCGATGCCTCGACCTTTTTCTCGATCACTTTATAAACTCGATGCTCGACCCTTCCTCGATCACTTATACCCGACGCCTCGGCAACTAATTATTAACCTCGATGGTTCTACTTTAAGCTCACTCCGATGCTCAGCCACCATTTCTCACGATTAACACTTTTTTCTTTTGAAAGGCTACGTGCTTATTAAATACACACAAGGTCAAGTTTTCTCATACTTACTTTTCCCTCTTCATTTCCTTATCCTTAAACATAATGTACGTAGGGTAATTAAAGCTCGGTCTTACAAACGATTTTTACAGGAATTCTTCGGCTAAATTGTTTAGAATCCCCTGTAAGACTATGGATACGAGGTATATTAAACCCAGGGAACAAGTGGGAGGTAACTCCATGGGTATGTTGATGACCCTTAATTTTTATTGTATTTCTTTGATAAAAGCTCAAAAACATAGTATTATATATTTTAGACTATATATGGTTAAGAGTTTTACGTGCCAATAGTGGAGAGTTTGTGTTGGGTTTTTTATGTCCATATCTAACAAAGTATCATGACTATTACATTGAGTACTTGAACTATATGTGGAGACATTAAAAGTGGATCGGCGTCGAGTAAATAGTCAAAATGGGTCTATAGTATATGAATAAGGTTGGGTGTCTTATTCTGGTAACACTATCGGATGCGGCCTACTCTATAGTTGTTCCAAGGAGTTGTAAAGTGCTACAGACGAACGTGATCCTAATTCGTACATGTCATGATATGAGCAATGGGGGCTTCTATGCAATGAGTTTGTATAAGATCGGACCATGAAATAAGTCACTCTTATTTTATAACGTTGTTTACTGTTTTAGATTGTCTATTTCAAAGCGATGACGTAGGTAACTTGACTTTAATCCTGAGCTAACTACGAACTCCTGTTTATTCAGAATTATCCTCATATTTGCATAGGTGAGGGTTGGCTCAACAGCGCTTGGCTCAATAAACCTCTATTTCAGGGTAAGACTGGGTAGATAGCTAGGGACACAAGGTGCAAGATGGAATTTCACTCCTACCCGTTTTAGGGATAGTAGAGAGGTTGTTCCCTTAAGTGCTGACTTTGGCTTCAACAAGGGGCCCTACCCGCTCATTGGCCTGAGAGCGGGACTCGGTTTGATGATTGGATCACACACCAATTGTTCATAGAGAGGCCAGTGGGACTTAAGAACAAAAGGTAATCTCGAGGTTAAAATAGCTATTTGGCCTAGTCGTTATACGAACAACCTGTGAAGCGTTAACTTATTAATCATGGTTATTATCGAATGGAAAAAATATATCTACAGTAAGGAGAGTGCAACTTTGGCTTTTAGTGGGAGTTGATCCAGTAGTTAACGAATGGGGGTTAATTCGGTATAAAAACTTTAACCAATTAATCTCGGATCGTTTGAAGCCATTGCATCTATAGGTCCACGAGGTCCTCTTACTAGCTCACAAATGGATTAGCCTTAGAGTAGCATTATTAAGTTAATTTAAAACGTTCAAATTAGAAATTAAGGGAATTAGTAATTAAAGTGATGTAATTACACGTTTAATTTTTTAATTAAAAGAATTGAGAAATCAATTAATATTTAAATATGATTTAAATATTATTAATTCATGAATAGGGATTCAGATAGATTGGAATTAGTGCTTAAATTAATTTGATATTTGATATTGAATTAATTAGAACTAATTAAATTATTTATTTAATTAATTATTTATTAATTTTATTTAAAAAGTTAATTATTGAATTAATTTTGTAAAATTAATATAGATTTCATTTTTGAAAATTGATTTTAAAAATCAATTACAAAATTAAATTTGAAAAAGATGGAAAATGGAAAATCTCATAAGTGGGTTTTTTCCACTTTCCATTTCAAGTAGCTCGCACACATTCCGCTATAAACTTGAGTCAATTTTCCAAGCATGACCTGCACCAAAATACCATCAAGTAAATGTCATCGAGTACCATCGAGTATGGCATTGTGCATCGAGTATTGGGTAGTGGCTGAAAATCTAGTTTCTGTTACTTGACCTTCTTCACTTCTTTCTTCAATTACAATCTAATTACAACTCTAATGACTCTAATTAAATTACAGACACTTAATCACACATTAAGACCCATTAATCAAGAGCCAATTACAAGAATTTTTACATAATTGAAGAGAAATCAATGCCAAAACTCAGAAAAATCATATTAGTTCACCATTTTCATACAACTTATGAAAAACACCCACCAAGCCAAAATTAACTCGAATTGAATGCTTAAATGATGCTCTGATACCAACTGTTAGAATACAGAAACATGCAATGAAAGAAAACAAGATCAATAAGCATTCTAATTTCTCAATTTTGCCATCAAAATAAGCATGTTCACAGAGAATTAAGAGGGTTACAATGCATACCTTTAAAAATCCTCTTCTTCGACGAAATATACCTACAATCTTCTCCAATTCAAGCCATGGACCACAACTAAAGCTTCCTTATTATTCTCTAGGAGCCTTAGATTTAGTTATAAGACTCAAAACAAGCTTGAACTTAGGGAATTGGAGGAGAGATTTTCTGGTTAACAATTGCATCAGCTTTTCCACTCAGTTAAAAGTGGTTTTATTACATGACTCTCATGCAAAAATCGATCACCTCAAGTGATACCAACTATCTCTTGAATTTGGTGGTGGAATTGTGTGTAAGAAGATGACTAATCTTCTTGCTTGAAAGTGGGAAAATCCCACATTGAGATTTTTCTCATTTTCAATTTCCCCATTTTTTTTTAATTTTGAAATTGATTTTCAAAATAAAAAATTTTCCAATTTTAATTCTTTAATTAAAATTGAAATTTTATTAATTTTACAGAAATTAATTCAATAATCAATTTTTCTAATAAAATTAATTATTAATAATTAATTCTATTAATTTAATATCAAATATTGAATTAATTTGTCACCAATTCCATTACCATAAATCCCAATTCATGAAATTAATATTTAAATCATATTTATATATTAATCGATTCTCCAATTACGTTTAATTCTAAAATTAAACGTGTAATTATATCACATATAATTATTATTTCTCTTAATTTGAATTTGAACGTTTCAAATCAACTTATTATGCTATTCTAAGGCAAATTCATTTGTGAGCTAGTAAGGGGACCTAATGAACTTATAGATCATGGGCTCTAACGATCCGAGATTAATTGACTAAACTTTTTACATTAAATTAACCCCCGTTTGTTAACTACCTGGTCACTCCACTAAACCTAGTAGTTGCACTCCCCTCATTGTAGATATATTGTTTCCACTCGATATAACCATAATTAGTAAGTTAACCCTTCACAAGTTGTTCGTAATAACGGCTGGGTCAAAAGGCTGTTTTATCCCCAAGATTTCCTCTGGTTCCTTAAGTCCCACCGATCCTCTAATGAATAATCGGTTTGTGATCTGATCATCAAATCGAATCCCTCTCGAGCCAATAAGAGGGTGGGGTCCCTTGTTCAAGACCCGAAGTCAGCACTTAAGGGAACAACCTCTCTACTATCCTTTTCCTTAAAAGTGTTGGTAGGGGTGAATTCCATCTTGCACCCTATGTCCCCATCTATCTATCTCGGTCTTACCCTGAAATGAGAGGCTTATTGAGCCAACGTTATTAAACCAACATTTATGGAGTCAACCCTCACCTATGCAAATCTAAGGATAATCCCGAATAAATAGGAGTTCAATAGTTAGCTCAAGATTAGATCAAGTTTACCTAGGTCATCGTTTTTGAAATAGCTAGTTTAAATAGTAAATAGCGTTATAAAGTAAGAGTGACTTATTTCTTTTGGTTTAGATCTTATGCAAACTCATTGCACAGGACGTCCTCACTCCTCATGTCACCACATGAACAAATCAGCATCACTTCGTTTTGTAGCACTTTAACAACTCCTATGTAACAACTACAGAGTAAGCCGCATCTGATAGTGTTAACCAGAATAAGACATCCAACCTTATTTCGTATACTATAGATCAGTTTTGACTATTTACTCAAACTTGATCCACTCTTATGTCTCCACATAAAGTTCAAGTACTCATGTAATAGTCATGGATCTTTTAGTTTATTTGGATTTATTTCTAAAAACGAAATAAGCAATTTATATATTCAATAACAACTTTATTCGATTAACAGAATAATTTTATCGTATACAAACCATGAGTTTTAAGAACATAAAACCCAACAAACTCCCACTTGGACTAAAACCTCCAATGGTACATACATATAAGAATATATTGAGTTTTTGGAGTTTTACATAGAAATACAATAAACCTAGGGCATCACATACCCATAGATCTCATGCATATATTTTAAAAGCAACCCACCATTCTATTTTGACTTTTATTTCTAAAAAATAAAAAATCAAGATTGCACAAATTGGGCTCAGACTACTAACTGAATGGATCGAATCCCAAGCAGAAGCGTGTGGTTGTCTTGCCTAATTTGTTTTCGATTTTACGTAAATAAAATAAGATATAAAAATAATAATATAATGGATAAACAATCAAGATTAGCATGCCATTTAAGAGAAGAAAAGAGAGAAGAGCTAAAACTTACCTTTGTAGATTCCACAAATTCTTTAAGATTTCCACCACATCTTCTCCGAAACATTTATTTCAATGATCAAGGGACAACTACCGTAATTGAAAACTTGTTATTCTCTAGGATCCCAATAATTGGATGTGTAGTCTCCAAGACTTGAAAGAGGAAGAAGAAGTAGATATAGAAAAGAAAAAGATTTTGAGAGAAATAGTATGAGACTAGGATTGAGAATTCCAATTCAACTGTGTCACAAACATGGGTCATGAAGACCTCTTTATAGAGAGGAGGGTGACCCCCTTCTCCTAGTTTTTCCTATTACTACTCTAGTTTTAATTTAATTAAATAAATTTTATTTAATTAATTAGTCCAATAATATATAACCATATATATTAAATCCAATTTAATATATATAATTAATTGATTAACAAATAAACATCACATGTTTATTTATCTCTAATGAATTACCATGTTATGTTTGTTTTCTCAATGCAAATTAATAATTAAACCATCAGCAGCTAAAGTTAGAACTGAATCATCACTTACGCGTTCTAGAAAGAACTCGTGGTGATAATATCTAGACCTATTCAACCCACTAAGTGAACCATTTAAGTTTTTTATGGTATTAAAAAAGCATGCAACAGATGGTCATATGTGTGCTTATTATTAAATTCAAAATCTTGCATTTGTAAGATTACTTACTCAAATAGTTAAGTTAAGAGCACAATTTCTTGATTATACAATCAAGACCATTTGTTCTTTGATATGTTGGTGAATTTACATCCCAAGCTTTTGATAATTATATATATGTTAATTGAGATAAGTGTTGAACATCTTGTAGCTCATTCTTCATACACAAAATGGTTTAGCAGAATCATTTATTAAAAACGTTTAAGTTAATTGCTAGACCATTGCTATATGAGAGCTAAGCTTCCTACATCTGTATGAGGAACATGATATTTTGTATGTAGCATCACTTGTACGCATTATGGCCATATCTTATCATAAGTACTCGCCATTAACATT
>NW_024063625.1:0-7311 GCF_009727055.1 Benincasa hispida | reverse complement strand
AATAATATAAACTTAATCACAAACATACTCCCAAATCACAATTTCCAAAACACACTCTAAGATGAAAGATCTCCATTTGACTCCAAAATATGTTCTAAGAGTTTGAAGTATTCCAATCAAATCCTAAAAGCTCTCTAAGATGCATATGAGCTTCCGCTTAACTCCTAAATGCATTCTAGGGCTTGACAACATTGATCAACTCCTTTGAACTCTTAATTAATAACTCATTTTTTCTCCCCTCCACCATTTTCGGTACTGGTTCGATTAACTTCCCCTTTTATTTCCAAAAGGAAGTAAATAATGTTCATTTACTTTAACAATTTCTTCCTAAAAAATGAGAGGAAGTTTATATAGAAATTTCATCTATCAAAAGGAAAATTAAAGTTTGAATGAGGAAGCAAACTAAGGAAAAAAATACATAAGAAATCTTGAATCTTGAAGAAAAAACTCACTTTGTACATAAAAACAAAAAAATGCTTATTCTGAAAATCGAACTCAACATAATAGAACATCCTTGCCCTAGAAACCAAACACCCCTTTGTCCCAAGTTCAGACAAACCACGCTTCCTAATTGATTTGGGACGATCGATGCTTTCTCTCCAACTTCAGATGAACAAAACAAGAGCTTCCTCCCTGATTTCAAGCGAACAACGCAACTCCTTGCTTCAGACAAGAACGGAGGATTATAGGGAATGGGGAAAAACTTAAACCCTCAAGTGAATGTATTAGAGCGAGGAAAAAAAAAGATCTTGTGACTAAACCCTAATTCATCACATACCCAAGGCTAGTGACTAAAATTTATTTCGTCACAAACCCTACAATCAAGCGCCAAAACTCCCACCCAACTAATTGAGCATGCGACTAAAGCTTAATTTGTCACAATATACCCTCCACCGAAATAAGTTTTCATTGCAACCTACAACGTATTATATCGTCATCACAAGCTCAACTGGAACAGATTAATATTTCGTCGCGTAGAAGCTGTGACAATTGAGGTTAGTTGTCACAAGCTTGAAAATTATCATTCTTTCATCACAAGGTTAGAGACGAAAATTATATTTCGTCACTAAATATGTGAGGATATAAAAATAATTGCTAAAAGTTCATCGCCAAAAGTCATATATTTTGTAGGGAGAAAATGTTACAATTTATAGAACAAATGGTGCCTCTAGGGTTAGAAATTTTATATAGTGCACTTCACTAAACCCTCGCCCATCATTAGATTGTAAAGCACTCAAAATTTATAAATAGACTACTAAATGGCCTTTTTCCAATAACGCATAGTAGAATTATTTAAGTTGGGGGATTTTTATCATAGCATAAATAATAAATTCAAATAAAAAATATAGTTAGTTCATTTGTTGTCAAATATCATTATGATTATTGTCATTGTTGCCATATTACTAATTACGGTGTAAACTCTGTAAATATACAAATGACTCTTAATACTTGTTAATTTATGTCAACTGTTTAGTGTTGTTTCATATAAAAATACTTACTAAAATCATTATAAATTTTTCAACAAGAAATAGTAAATACCTCTTAAACTTAAAAAGTTTAAAAATTATAAGAAATATGCTCTACTATTAGGTATATGAACACAAACTCGATAATACTCGTTTAGAAATACCTTTGAACTTTCAAAAAGGAAATATTAAGCTATATACATATTAGGAGGCCTATTTTAGTGGATATCCGCTAGTATATTATACAGTTTCTACGAATCTCGAGTTATCTAGATATGTAGGTACTTAAGTATTTCATGAAAGAACTATCTGGTTCTATAGCTGTTTTGTGATATAACTTTCATTGTCTCTGTATTTGGATATATACAGGATAATTATTGTTGGAAGTTAAATTTATGTATTCAATTTACCGATCTTGTATATTGAAACCAAAATTAAAATATTACTTTAATTACATGTAAGAGACCAATGAATAGAGTCATTAAATTAATTTAGCATTATTTAATTTGTTGTTATATTGATTAATTATTTAATCAATAAAAATAAAAATAAAATGAATACTTTTATTTGAACACAAATTAAATTATATTAATTAAATTTACTAAAATAATTATATAATCAAGAATAGTGATAAAATAGTTAAGTTAGCATAAATATTTAATGGTAAAAGTATTAGTTTTAAATTTATTAAGTAAAATAATATATTTATATTTAATATAATAAAAATAAGAAATAATTTATATTAATTTATTAATTAATTAGACTATATTTTTATTTTATTTCTTAGGCATAAAACTATCACAAATTTTTAACGAGTATTAATAAAACAAATCCATAGTCTTGAATTTTAAAAAGTAAAATTCTATGAAACAAACAAGACAAGGATCTTAAATTTCTGCCTAAAAAATCCCATGAAAAAAATCAGTAAAATAAAACACCCTAAAAAAAGTATAAAAGTTGCTCTTACCATCAATATTAGTAATCAATTTATTTGAAAGTGTTTTTGTGTTAAAAGAACCAGATTTAAAAATAAGTTTATATTATATATATATATATATTTCTCCATATAGATACTCTTATTTTTCTCTCATTTGTCCAATTCTTACCTCAATTTTATCATAACAAGATATGAACCAAAACTCAAGTTAAAACATAAAAATCCAACAAAGTTCCAAAATAAAAAACCTATCCAACAAAGTTTCAAAAATAAAACCTTTCCTTAAAATTTATTAACACGATAAATAGTCAAATACTAAAAAATTGTCTAATATTGGTTGTAACACACTCAACAACTAAGGTACAACCTTGTTAAAACATATAGTTAGTCCTCAAGTCCTTTTAATCCTTCGTATTCTCTTTCTTTTTGTTATAATATATATAATTAGCTAAAGGAGGAAATTTTTTGAATGAGATTAACAATTGGTTCAAACATGCAGTTAACAAGAAGAAGAGTAAGAGTAGAGGTGTAGGCCACAAATTGAAGGAGAGAAGAGGAAAAATGAAAGAGATGAGATGAGATGTAGGTAAATGGTAAAGAATATTTATATATTTTTATTTTTATTTTGTTAAGATAAGGCTTCTAATGCAACTTTTGAAATTTTAATGGTATTTTGGCAATGCGGTATTAACAGTTTTTGTTCAAATATTAACAGTAAAAGTATTTTCTAATATCTCTGAGTTCAAATTGTATTTTGAAAAAGTTCAAGTGTATTTTTGAAACAAAATACTAAAGACTTTCATTAAAAACTAATGGTAAAGGTATTTTTTTAAATTATTTTTTAATGTTTAAGGTTAAAAATAGTGAAAATAGAAAATGATATCCCACAAATTGAAGTAGGACGACAGAAAGAGGAAATGAAAGAGAGATGAGATGAGGTGTAGGTAAATGGTAAGAAAATTTTTATTTATATTTCGTTAAAGTAAGGGGTGCTAATGCAACTTTTGAAATTTTTATGGTATTTTGATAACAAAGTTTTAACAATTTTTGTCCATATATTAACAATAAAAGTATTTCTTTTAACATTTCTTGAAGTTCAAAGGGTACTTTGAAAAACTTTTAAAAGTTCATGTGTATTTTTGAAACAAAACACTTCAGGATTTTCATAACAAAACTAATGGCAAGGTATTTTTTTAATTCTTTTTTAAAGTTTAAGGTTATTTTTTTTTAACTATACAAACCTTTTTAAATATACTTATTCTTCAAGTTGGCCGTTGGAAAACATGCAGGATATGTACGCTCTCTCTATAAGTACAAACTCTCTCTACAAGTATAAATTCCTAGGAGAAATCACCCACTCACAAATTGTTCAATGGGTTGACAAACAAAAGTATAAGGGAAGTGTGGAGTTGGGTGAATGAGAAATTTTAGACCACATTTCGAAAATTAATGGCAAAATTATAAATGATTAAATTTGAAACTAATTAAAGATTGACATGTGTCTCAAATTGAAATTGAAGACATAAATTGACAAATCTCGGTGATGTGTTTTCCTTATAACCATTCGAATAAAATAATTTGGTCTAATTTGATATTAGTATTTAAGCTAAAGTTCAATTGAGTCCAAAAATAGGCTTAATTTGACTCAAATGCAAATTAAGTTCCAAATCTGTTAGTTGGACATAAGGGTCAGATCCATGGACTAACTAAGTTCAAACCCACAAAGCCCACCTTAGAACTCCATAAATAGAGGAGTTCTCCTTCATTTGAAGGGAACATAAATTTTACACTAAGAGATCCTAGAGAGAATTCTTCCTACAATCAGAAGACTCCTTGAGCTCTTGAAAACTGAATCACACTGGAAAACTATAATCCTTTGAAGATACAAATGTTCTTCCAAAGCTTCAACTTCAAGAACATCCACGCAGTATGGTCAAATCAAATGTACACATTTAACATCTAGAACAAGTTGCAAAGCCCTCAAGATAGATCAAAATTCAAGAACAAGTTGCAAAATCCTCGAGACAAATCAATGTTTGAGAACAAGCTAGCTGCGAAGCTCTCGAGACAAATCAACATCGAGAACAAGTTGCAATATTTGTGTGAACAGGTGGATCATATTTATGTGATAACTTAAATAGTTTATAGTAGATGGATAAGGTTGGATACCTTATCCTGGTGACATTATGAATACAACTCACTTTGTAGTTGTTACAATATTTGTATAGTTCTACAAATAATCTGATCCTCATCATTCATGTAAAGACATGTGAGCGTGGGTGTTCTATACAAAGAGTTTGTATAAAATCGGACTATGAAATGAATAGTGTATATATAACAATGAATCCTGCTATTTTGGGGTGAACTCAAAGAGTGAACTCAAGGTGGTTCTTTGATCTGAATGCGTGAGAGTGGCCAGTTTCACTGACTCAATATGCTTGCTATTTTGGGGATTCATCTGATTAGATAGTTGAGAATACAACTACACAAGAAGAAATTCACTCATTCTTTATAGTTAGAGTAAGTAGAGAAATTGCTCTCTTAAGGGCTGATTTTAGGGCTTGAACAATGTGACACCACACTCTCTTCGGGCCCAAGAGAGGTTCAGTCATAGTTGGACTATGACAAAACGGTAATTTTGGCTCAACTGTACTAAAGAGCAATTTGTGGAGAGTCAATGTACCGTTAATTAGTTGTAGTGCAACGAGTGCAACTATCGATATTTAGTGGAGTGACCGCAGTTAATGGAAGTTGGTTAATTTAATTAAATAGTTTAATTAATTGGTCAATAGGTCCCCTCGTTAGCTCAATTGGAACTAATGAGAGTCGAACTAATTTTGGATTAATTTTAATTGTTCAAATTAATAAAGGAAATTAATTATATGAGATATAATTAATATAATATATATGATATATTAAAATATAAAGTTTTATTTGAGAGGAAATAAATATTTGATTATGATTCAAATACTAATTTTATGGATGTGATTCATATATAAACTATAGGTTATATTATATTTGATATAATATAAACTATAGGTTATGTTTTATATTTGATATGACATAAAATTTGTTTTATACATACATACATATATACAAACACACACACATATATATACATATTAAAGTAGTTAATATATATTTATATATATTTAATTTAATTCCCTTTTTAATTTAAATTAAATAATTGGGAGAGAGTTATTGTAACTCTCTCAGCCCACTCTCTTAGATAAAGAACGTGAGAGTTGGTTTAACGTTAAGAAAAATACAAGAGAAGGATACAGTTTTTTGTTTGATTAAGGTATCTCAAGATCCCTCTATGTGTGAATTCTCTTTGAGGCCACACACTCGTTGAAAAGCATGTTGTACTCTCTACGTTGAGTCTTCAAGGTAAGTTGTGATTCTCCCTTCGTTGAAATGCATGTTGTATGTATGAATGTTTATCATATGTTTCCTTCATCTCTGATTTGGTATTATTCTATAAAATTAAATTAAGAGACATGATGTTTTTCATGCTTCCACTTCGGTTTTCAAAATCTTCAGGTTCTTCTTCGAGATATGTCTTACTAACTTATTTTCAGGGCTCTGATACCATGTTTCATTGTAGTCAATTGAATAATTTCTATTGTCTTGTAATGAGATTTACACAAGGGATTTAAACATAATTGAGAGAAATATAAAACAAAAATCATAGGCTAATTTGTCGCCTAAATTTGAAAAATCTATAGTATAGCAAAGAAGCACAGTTTAAGGTAATCATTACATTAGCAAATGAAATTAACATTTTAAGGTAATCATTACAATATTATTAGAGAAAATATTATAGAAAATAGAGAATCTGCCAACGCCTATAGGATTAGAATGTTTATATAGTGCACTTCTCTAAACTTCTTAGTGGAGAAGGAAAAGATTTAAATAATTAAATATATCAAATACCAATTCTAATTAGGTGTAGGATTCGAGGCATTCTAACAAATCTCCATCTTGACTTGAAATTTCCTAAACCAATTCTGATTAGGATTCAAGGCATTCCAATAAATCTCCTCATTGACTTGAAATCTCCTAAACCAATTCGGATTAGAATTCAAGACATTCCAACAAATCTTCACATTGACTTGAAATATCTCACAAATAATAGATGTATCTTGCCAGATGTACTCAAACTTCTTCCTTACGCCTCAAAATAGCAGATCTTGACCGAAAAAAGAAAATCCACAGATGTACCCAATGCAACATAAATATATTGTCAATTGTACTTAGACTTCTCCCTCAAACTCAAGGTGACAGAATGATAAACAACTTGAGTTTGCTAAGAAAAAAACTTTTGAATCAAATCATTAGATCTGGATTGGAAACAAAATACCCACAAATGTACCAAATGCAACATAAATATATTGCCAAACATACTTAGACTTCTCCCTCAAACACAAGGTGGTGAAATGAAGAACAACTTGAGTTTGCAAAGAAAAAAACTTCTAAATCAAATCAGTGGGTCTAGACTGCAAACAAGAAATCCACAGATGTATCAAATGTAACATAAATATAGTGTCAAACGTACTAAGACTTCTCCCTCAAACTCAAGGTGGTAGAATCGCGAACAACTTGAGTTTGTGAAGAAAAGAAATTCCGAATCAAATCAGTCTTTCTCCTCTCTTAATTTCGATCTATAACATTTTTCTAAAAAAATATTTATAGCATTTCGAATAGCATCTATCTTCGTGCATTCCACGAAATTGTCTAATCATAATTTGTTATGTGACAAATTCTTCTTATTCATTTTTCTGAAATATTTTTTTTTAAATGAGTGATGAAAAAAGATGTATAAAGATGCATTTTAAGATGCACTTGAATATTACCATTTTTTTCCTCTTCCTCACTACTATCGTGATCTATTAGAATATATACTTA
>NW_024063624.1:1150-7199 GCF_009727055.1 Benincasa hispida | reverse complement strand
TTTTCTCTCTTTGAAAAGGACAGTGCATTTTTCATTAATTAATGAAAAAAAAGAAAGTCTCTAGGTACCAAGTACAAAATCTTAGTAGATTTAGGAGTGGCAATCGGCATCACCCCGCCTTAGCACCCTCATCATATTCAATATTGAGAATACAAGCAAAAATAATACTTCCAAAATAGCCTACATATCCGATAATTCTTTAAGCTATGGGCAACATGTGAGGTGTGTCATGCATAAAAAACTAGTCATTATCGCTTCAACTTCCTTTATTTTCCCTTCTTTGAGTGTTCCAACCCAGTCAAAAGTGCTCTTTTATAGGCTTAGTTCTACTTAAACCAGAAGATTACTCAAACGCTTTTGATTAAAGTTTGTGGATTAGGTCTAAAGAAGATACTGCATTGATCTAAAAAATCTTTCGATCTCTGATTGAGATTTGTGTTCTTTCCAAATGCGTTGAATTTCACGCCTTTTTCACCTAGAGAAGTGTTCGAATTGCTCATTTCTTGACTTGTTCCACCAATGAATATCCTTTCATGGGCATTTGGAAGACTTGGGAAGCATTTTAAAGCGTTAAATATTAAAGATATTCTCTTTTGTCCGATTTGCTTTCAACATAAGGCATTTTCTTGAGTAACAAATTGAATATGGTTGAGTACAAGTCTTTGGAATGAATTTTGTTCTCAGGTGTCTTATTAGGTTGACCGCAACGGTGTATTGGAGGAATTTTTATTTTCTCTCGTTGGTTGTCTTAAGGGTCGCCATGGTTGGAAGGCATGGTGAAAGGCATGCAATAGCCTTGGCATAAAGATGTGTTCGGTCTGTCGGAAACCACCGTCTTTGCAATGTCTAGCAGTGTTGTTTAATCCAGAAGTATCTTTTTCTTTGCGGCTTCATTGTTTTGGGTCAGAAGCTGTAAATGCTAAGATATTGCAAGCCTTGTCATACTTTATTTCTTGAGCAGATTCTGAAGTTTTAGCTGGAGAAAAAAAAAAAAAGAAAAAAAGAAAAGAAGACAACCTCACATGTGGAGATGTAGCTCGTGCTAGTGGCGTTGGAGAACCCATCGAGTATACTAGATCAAGAGGAAAGTCAACTACAAATGCCACCACTTATAGAGTTCGAACACCAACTATACAAGTAGTTAGTGATGAAAACGACGACGATGAAAGGGAATTGAATATTAAGGAGCATGGCCAAGGAGGAGAAATGGACAAGGACATAGATGGGGAGGATGATGAATTTGACATTTGATGATGTTTTAAACATTTATTTTCAGGGGCCGTTTGGTTGGGAAAAAGGATAGGGTTTAGGATTTTTGTTTGGTCCTGCATGGGAATGCTAACAGGGTTTGAAGGTAACAATTTATATTTGTATATATTTTATGAAATTAATTATGGTAACCTCATATAGTTTTTAATAGATTAACTAATGAATAATAAATGTTATTTTAATTGGATATTTAATTACAAATACAATCAAAAAATGAACGTGTAACTAAGTTAAAATAACTAATCAAAAAATTAATTTATTAATACTATGTTAAAATAACTATTACTAAAACTAATTAATTAGTATTTTCAAATAAATATCCTTAATTAGATTAATTTAGCATTTTTTTATCAATAAAAATTAATTAAATAATTACATGGTTATTTATTTATTACAATCAATTATTTAATTATAGTTAAGTAGAATTCATTATTATTAATTAGAAATTTTATTTCTATCAATTAATTTTAAATGTATTTTAATAAAAAAAAATATGTACAAAAAATAATGTAAGGAAAAGAGAACAAAATATGATGTGTTAATAATGAAAGTTAATAATAAATATTAGAAAAAAGTTTTAAAATAATAATGATATGTTAATAATGACGGATCAAATTAAAATTAATCCCGATAAATAATCTTTTTATTATAAAAAGAACAATAAGTAATCAATTATGATTATTGAAATATGATTATGTGTACAAACTTAATTTAACTAATCCTAGTATACTAATTAAATATATTTAAGATATTTTGACCTAATTAATTAAAAATTCATATAAATAAGTAATTGCTTTCACTTAATAAATTTTTATTTGTAAAAATAAATTAAGCAAATATTTTGGTAGATTATTATTATAAATTTATTAAAATAAATAATTATTACTAATTTTGTTATAATAATTAATTAACTAATACTAATTTTGTGATAATAATTAATTAACTAACTATATCAAAACGAATATTATATATAAAAATGAAAACATAAGAAGAGGTGGGAAAAGAGAGAACCATAGTTTTGAATGGAAAAGAAAAATTCTTGTGAAGATGCTTGGGAATAACTTATTCTCAGGAAAAGGTGTTGAAATTGTTTAACAAACAGAGTTTTGCATGTTTCGTGTCAATTCCCATCCAAAACATCCTCTAACCAAATGATTCTTTGGTTTTGTTCATTCTTATTGACTTAACTACTTTGATGTTTTTTAACATTTGCGATTTCTTGTACCCCGTGCATTGAGAAGAGAGGGCAATCAAAGCAGAAAACCAGATATGAGCGCTTCTTTTCCAAATAGAATTAATCGGCAGAGCCTCGAACCCAGGTGAATCATTATGTACTTTGGAAGACCACTTAATTCTGATGCCCCGATTCATTGGGCATCTATTGTTGGAGTTATTATAGAGTTATTCATTTTCACCAGAACGAGCGTCAAGTAGGAAACTGGGACCGTGGCTGCGATAGTCTTACTGGTAAGTTTCATGACGGCTCATCTTCCGTGCCATTGCTCTACTGCATCTCCATCTAGAAGAGGCAACCGAGGTTGTCTCCTCAATGCTTGAACTGTTTTCTTGCTCAGGTGGGTGTTGCATTCCACTTATATCTAAATCCTGCTCTTTTTCTAGCCAAAGCTCCGAGGTGCGAAACCTTGGACCCTTGCTTGCTCTTAATTTCAGATGATCTCGTGGTTCATTGAGCCAACAAGGACCTCACTCGCAATGGCTACGGATGCTATAATGTAATCAAGAACCGTTGAAGACTTCGGAATATACTGCAAAACTAGCACTACTTTGCGTTGATCAGAGGACCATTAGACGCTAAGTGCACAAGCAGTTCGATCATTGGAGATCTCTGGCAGCGGTTCTTTTGACGCCACTGCAATCTTGTGCAGACCAAGTGTCTTATGCGAATGGCAGCAAACAACCATTTGGGGTCTGCTACTGTGCCCAGTAGATATGCTGCTAATATTGGGTATGCAGCAAGGATGTGAATGAAGATACCTGTGCGCACGGATTTGTCACAAAGCTGCCGCCACCAGCCCTTATTCCAAAGATGGTCGTACCCACAATGCATACCGGGAATCTCAACCTGCTCCATGAGCGCAGCAAATTTAACCGCTACCATCTGTTTATTGCTTGTCTAGTTAAAATTAATACATAATAATTTAAAAAAACAAACTGCTTGTGAAATGTAATCTCTTACACAAACATTTTAGCGATTCTTTTACAATTTATTGTTTATTTAATCTTTAGAGCCTTTACATATGTATAAAAACTTTTATGTTCTGCACTATATCTAATTTTATTTATTTATTCAGTTGTGCCTCGCTTTACTCAGGCAGTCGCCTTCTCGCCTTAAACGCCGCAAGCGGTTTCTGTCGCCCTTAAAGACGCACCTTGTGATTTTTGAAAACCACTCGCTTTAATGAAGGTACAATATCTTCCGAAAAAAAGCGAGGGCCAAGGCATTCCGCCCACAATAGATTAAACCCTGATTGATTACAATTCCTCACTGGCTATACTAATTATTGATTCTTCGCCAGGTTTCAATCAAATGCTAACGAAATAGAGCATTAAAAATTTTTATCAAGAAAGCAGTAAACCTTGTTCTCAGAATTAAATGCTGATCCAGGAATGGAGAACGACAAATACAAAAACCTTGAGAAGAAACACATTTTCTTTGAAGACTCCTTTTTCATAAGGTCCATTGACTCAATCGACAGGAAACATAAGCTGTAGCAATCTTCTTTCATAATTTCAAAGCTTAGCCGCTAAGATTCTTATTACTTGTTTTAAATAAGACCCTTTTTTCTAAATGGAAAACCCAATTTAAGCTAATATCTAGAATAGAGCCAATCAACAAATAAATTTAGAAAAGAGAGCACCATGCAAAAGAGCAACTATATAACATCCATCCAATACCGGATTGCCCTAAAAGGGACGCATTAAATATAAGGCCAAGGACCATTGTAAATTTTATTATTTAATCTCAAACCATTCTAATACCATGGCAAAAAAAAAAAAAAAAAAAAAAAAAAACAGAGCACCAAAAGAACATATAGATCATTTATCGTTGGACATATGCGATCCTAATTTGACAATTTTGAGCATCATTTCGGATTGCAAGCATCAACTGATGCTAATGTCTTTGATACTTGATGTCAAATGTTGACCATGGGAAAGTTGCCTAGATCAGCTTCTTTTGTGCGATATGAGGTGCAGTTGCTGTGCTTCTTGCATATCCTGCGGACCTCCTTTCGGGCATAACCTAGTCTATCAGTTTTTGGACCCTGTCTCAAGCAACATGAAAGAAAAACCTACAAAAAGCTATCCTCCTAGAAACGAGCCTTCTTCTCAAACGACGAAAGCCTAATTCCTTATCAATTGGTTTGAGCAAGATTCCAACCTAATTCCTTTAGAGAGGGCTTCGTATGAGGACCACTTCCTGATGTAGTGTGCCCTTCGTAATGTTTGCCTTTATTTTTTAATTCAAGTTACATGTGTTACTGTGCACTAATGTGGTTAAAATATTTTTCCATAAGTAGCGGTTGTTTTCACTAGCGTTGGTTTGTCGCCTCTTATTATCAGGGGACCCGTGGGATGCTAATGAGATATTATTCAAGAAAACTTCCAAAGACTCCAAATCTACATTATTTCCTTCTGAAAGGGTTGGTAAGGGGCCATGGTTTGCTTAAAATCGTACACGAGTTGTATCATACGATTCAACTCGAACAGAGAAGAAAATCGATACAGATCGCTGAGTGTGAATAAGAAAAATAAGACAAAATCGTCCTACGATTTTCAAAGATGAATCATGTGAACTGTTTCAAGAATCGGACTCGTCCGATTCAAGAAATACCAAAAGGTGACAGAAAGGGGAAACCACGCAAGGAAAAACAATACCTCAGTGGACGTTGCGTTTGCGTACGTCTACTACGGAGATAGACAATGTTACTAGTATCGTGATTAAAGAAAAATAGGAAGGAAAGAAAAAACAATAGAGACTTGCATTTGCGTGCAAAGCAGTCACAAAGGAACAACGCAAAAGACAAGAACAGAAGAATGTTGAAGTAGTTGAAAAGACAAATGAAAAAGTATTGAAGGACGGCGTGAGAAAAGAGGAAAGGAAGTGAAAAGGGACCAAGCTGTTTGCGAATAAGTGACTTAAATATCACTGAATTCAAAATATTATTAACCCCAATTTCAATTTCAAAGTCTCAAACTCTTTTCTTTATAATTTAATAGTTTACTTAAATTTTTTCTTTTCTATCATGTATACAAGTGTCACATGTGTGACTCTTCATTTCTTTCCATCCTAACCATAAGTTAAATTTTATTTCTTTCAAAAGAAGCCTTATATTGTTTTTAAACTTCAAAAGTTTCCATACTTATTCTTGAAGTTTTGATTGATGTTTTTTTTACTTGCGTGTACAACTTTTGGGCTTAGATATGCTTTCAAATTTATTTAGGTTAGTTAAATGTTTGCCTTGATTATTTCTCTTTGTTGGACTTTTGTTATTTATATTATATTCAAACGTTTTACATTAAATTCAAACTTACAATACATGATACTTTTCGGTATACGCCATACCTTAAAATTCCATTTTGATACTTGTTCCGTTTCCACGATTTAAACAACCTTGGTAAGGGGCGGAGAATCTCATTCTAGTGCAGTTGCGGATGCGGTCTGCTAGACTTTGGAATCGCGCAGGCTTAAGGAGTGGATAACTTCAGATAGGGGAATGCAAACCCTACGTAGCCAAAGTGGTTGTGCGTATCTCTCTCG
>NW_024063624.1:0-1125 GCF_009727055.1 Benincasa hispida | reverse complement strand
AAATTTTATTCTTTCAAAGAAGTTATATTGTTTTTAAACTTCAAAGTTTCATACTTATTTTGAAGTTGATTGATGTTTTTTTTATTGGGTGTTTAAATTCTGTCTCTTATACACATCTAGATGTGTATAAGAGACAGGGGGTGTACTGTGCCAGTAGATATGCTGCTAATATTGGGATGAGAAAGGATGTGATGAAGATACCTGTGGAGGATTTGTCACAAAGGCTGGCCACCAGCCTTATCCAGATGGTCGTACCCACAATGGTACCGGAATCTCAACTGCTTATGAGCAGATAATTAAGCTACCATCTGTTATTGTTGTCTAGTTAAAATAATAATAATAATTTTAAAAAAAAACTGTTGTGAAATGTAACTCTTACAAACATTTGGATTCTTTTACAATTTATTGTTATTAATCTTTAGAGCTTTGACATATGTATATAAACTTATGTTCTGCATATATTATTTATTTATTTATTCAGTGTGCCTCGCTTTACTCAGGCATCGCCTCTCGCCTTGAAACGGTCAAGGGTTTTGTCGCCTTAAGATGCACCTTGTGATTTGAAAACACTGCTTTAATGAAGGTACAATATCTTCCGAAAAAAGGAGGGCCAAGGATCCGCACAATAGATAACCTGATTGATTTACAATTCCTCACTGCTTATACTAATTATTGATTCTTCGCCATGGTCAATAAATGCTAACGAAGATAGAGCATAAAAATTTTTAGAAGAAAGCAGTAAACCTTGTTTCAGAATTAAATCTGATCCAGGAATGGAGAACGACAATTCACAAAACTTGAGAAGAAACATTTTCTTTGAAGACTCCTTTTCATGAAGGTCCATTGACTCAATCGAAGGAAACATAAGTTGTAGGCAAGCTTCTTTCATAATTTCAAAGTTAGCCGCTAAGATTCTATACTTGTTTTAATAAGACCCTTTTTTCTAAATGGAAACCAATTTAAGCTAATATCTAGAATAGAGCAATCAACAAATAATTTAGAAAGAGAGCACCATGAAAGAGAACTATATAAATCCATCAATACGGATGCCTAAAGGGACGCATTAAATATAAGGCAAGACCATTGTAAATTTTATTATTTATCTCAAACCATTCTAATAAGTGG
>NW_024063623.1:7035-8776 GCF_009727055.1 Benincasa hispida | reverse complement strand
GAAAATTCGCGCACAAAATTTGGCCCTAGGGCACCCCCGCCGGGCCCGATAGCCGTTTGGGGCACTAACGAGCTCCGTTCCCAAAACCGTCTGCGCGCACGACTTTTTCTCATCGTTGGGAACCCCTTGATCCATTTTCAGATTTTCGTCCGTCGGAAAGTTTGCATGCAAAAATTGGGCCCCAGGGCACCCTCGCGGGGACCGTAGCCGTTTGGGGCAACAAACGAGCTCAATTCCCAAAACCGTTTTCGCGCCGGCTTTTTCTCATTGTTCTGAACCCCTACGTCCGTTTTTAGATTTTCGAACGCCAAACAGTTCGCACACAAACATTGGGTCCTAGGGCACCCCCGCCGGGCCCGATAGTCGTTTGGGAAACCAAACTAACTCTGTTCCCAAAACCGTCTGCGAGCACGGCTTTTTCTCATCATTCTTAACCCCTGGGTCCGTTTTTAGATTTTCGCCTGCAGGAAAGTTCGTGGATAAAAATTGGGCCCCAGGCACCCCCGCCGGGGCCGATAGCCGTTCGGGACACCAAACGACCTCCGTTCCCAAAACCATCTGCGCGCACGGTTTTTTATCATCGTTCTGAACCCCCAGAATTTTCGCACGCCGAAAAGTTCGAGCATAAAAATTGGGCCTAGGGAACCCCGCCGGGCCCGATAGCCGTTTGGGGCACCAAACGAGCGCCGTTCCCAAAACCGTTTGCGCACACGGCTTATTCTCAACGTTGTGAACCCCTGGGTTCGTTTTCAGATTTTCGCCTGTCGGAAAGTTCGCGCACAAAAATTGGGCCCCGGGAGACCCTCGCCGGACTCGATAGCCGTTTGGGGCACCAAACGAGCTCTATTCCCAAAACCGTCTGCGCGCACGGCTTTTTCTCATCGTTCTGAACCCCTAGGTTCATTTTTCGATTTTCGCCCACCGGAATGTTCGCGCACAAAATTTCCTAACGATGAGCAAAAAGTCGTGCGCGCAGGACGGTTTGGGAACGAGCCTCGTTGTTGCCGCCCAAACCGGCTTATCGGGCCCGGCAGGGTGCCCCGGGGCCAAATTGTGCGCGAATTTTTCCGACGAGGTGAAAATCTTGAAAACGAACCAAGGGGTTCAGAACGATTGAGAAAAAAGCATCGTGCGCCAAGATGGTTGGAACGAGCTGTTTGCTCCCCCAAACGGCTATTGGGGCCGGGCAGGGATGCCCTCGGGGCCAAAATTTTTGTGCGTGAACTTTCCGACAGCGCGAAAATCTGAAAACAAACGCAAGGGTCAGAACGTTTGAGAATAAGCGTGCGCAACAACGGTTTTGGGAACGGATATCGGGCCCCGCGGGGGATGCCCCGGAAACCCATATTTTTGTGCGCGAACTCTTTTCGGGCGGCGAAATCTGAAAACGGACGCGGAGGTTCAGAACGATGAGAAAAAGCCGTGCACGCAGACTGTTTTGAAACAGAGCTCGTGTCTGTGCCCCAACCGGCTATCGGGCCTGGCGTGAGGTGCGCCGGGGCCTCAATTTTGATGCGCAACTTTCTGGCAGGCAAAATCAGAAAACGGCCCCAAGGTTCAGAACATGAGAAAAAAGGCCGTGAGCGCAGACGGTTTTGGGAACGAAGCTCGTTTTTGGAGCCCTAACGGCTGGATCGGGCCCGGTGGGGTGCCCTAGGGCCCAATTTTTGTTCACAAACTTTTTGACGGGCGGAAAATCTGAAAACGCACCCAGGGGTTCAGAACGATGAGAAAGAGGGTG
>NW_024063623.1:2995-4329 GCF_009727055.1 Benincasa hispida | reverse complement strand
CCCTTGGTCCGTTTTCAGATTTTCGTCCGCCGGAAAGTTTGCACGCAAAAATTGGGCTCCGGGGCACCCTCACAGGGCCCGATAGCCGTTTAGGGCACCAAACAAGCTCAGTTCCCAAAACCGTTTTCGTGCACGGCTTTTTTTCATTGTGTCTGACCCCTGCGTCCGTTTTTAGATTTTCAAACGCCGGAAAGTTCGCACACAAACATTGGGTCCCGGGGCACCCCCGCCGGGCTCGATAGTCGTTTGGGCCACCAAACGAAATCCGTTCCTAAAGCCGTCTGCGCGCACGGCTTTTTCTCATCGTTCTTAACCCCTGGGTCCGTTTTTAGATTTTCGCCTGCCGGAATGTTTGTGGATAAAAATTGGGCCTCAGGGCACCCCCGCCGGGCCTGATAGCCGTTTGGGTCACCAAACGTGCTCCGTTCCAAAAACCGTCTGCGCGCACGGCTTTTCTCATCATTCTGAACCCCTCACTCCGTTTTCAGATTTTCACCCGCCGGAAAATTCGCTCACTAAACTTGGGCCCCGGGCACCCCCGCTGGGCCCGATAGCCGTTTAGGACACCAAACGAGCTCCGTTCCCAAAACCGTCTGCGTGCACGGTTTTTATCATCGTTCTGAACTCCCCAAATTTTCGCACCCAGAAAACTTCGAGAACAAAAATTGGGTCCAGGGCACCCCGCCGATCCCGATAGCCGTTTGGGGCACCAAACAAGCATCGTTCCCAAAACTGTCTGTGCGCACGACTTATTCTCAACGTTGTGAACCCCTGGGTTCGTTTTCAGATTTTTGCCTGTCGGAAAGTTCGCGCACAAAAATTGAGCCCCGGGACACCCTCGCCGGACCCGATAGCCGTTTGGGTCAACAAACGAGCTCTGTTCCCAAAACCGTCTACGTGCACGGCTTTTTCTCATCGTTCTGAATCCCTGAGTCCGTTTTCAGATTTTCGTCCGTCGAAATGTTCGCGCACAAACATTTGGCCCCGGGGCACCCCCGTAGGGCCCAATGGCCGTTTGGGACACCAAACGAGCTCGGTTCTCAAAATCGTCTACACGCACGGTTTTTTCGCATCGTTCTGAACCCCTTGGTCCGTTTTTCAGATTTTCGCCCGTCGGAAAGCTCGCGAATTAAACTTTGGCTCCGGGGCACCCCTCTGTGCGCGATAGCCGTTTGGGGTACCAAATGAGCTCCGTTCTCAAAACCGTCTGTGCGCACGGCTTTTTCTCATCGTTCTGAACCCCTTGGTCCGTTTTTAGATTTTCGCCCCCCGGAATGTTTGCGCACAAAAATTGGGCCCCAAGACACCCCGCCAGGCCCGATAGCCGTTTGAGG
>NW_024063623.1:0-2970 GCF_009727055.1 Benincasa hispida | reverse complement strand
TACCAAACCGAGGTCCGTCTCGCGAAACTCGTCTGCGGCGCCGGCCCACTTTCTCATCAGTTGCTGTGTAATTCCCTGGGGTTCCCCGTTTCCAGATTTTGCGCCGTCGCTGAATAAGCCGTACAAAATTTGGCCTGGTTACAAACCCTGGCGCTTGAGCGAGATTATCCGTTTTGGGCACCAAGAGCTCCGTTGGCCCAAACCGTCTGGCGAGCACGGGCTTTTTGCCTCATCTGTCTGAATATCCCTGGGTTCATTTTCAGTAAAATTTTCGGCCTGGCCGAAAAAGTTTGCGTCTACAAAATTGGCCCCCGGGCACCCCTGCCGGCCCCGGATAACCGTATTGGCGACCAACGAGCTCCGTTCTCAAAACCGTTCTACGTGCACGGCTCTTTCTCATCATTCTGAATCCCTGGGTCCATTTTCAGATTTTTCGCCCGCGGAAAGTCGCGAGACAAAATTGGGCATTGGTGCACCCCCGTCGGCTCCGATTAGCCCGTTTGGGGCACAAACGAGGTCCATTTCCGTAAACCGTCCTTCGCACTACGGCTTTTTCTCCTCGTTCTGAACCCATGGAGCCATTTCAGATTATAGCCTGCCGGAAAGTTCGCCCACAAAAATTGAAGCTGGGCCTCCTGCCCGTGCCCCGATAGCCCGTTTGGGGGCCCCCCCAACAACAACGACTCCGTTTCCAAAAACGTCTGCGCGCACGGATTTCTCATCGTTCTTGAACACTTGGGTTTGTTTTCGATTTTCGCCTGTTCGAAAGTTTTCGCGGCAACAATTGGGCCCCCGGGACACCGTCGGGCCCTCGATAGACATTTGGGGGCCAAACACTCCGTTCCCAAAACCGTCTGCGCACACGGTTTTCTCATCGTTTAGAAACCCCTTGGATTCCGATTTCAAGATTTTCGCCCACAGAAAGTTCGCGCCAAATTTGGCGCGGGGCCCCGCCGGGCGATAGCGTTTGGGGCACCAAACCGAGCTCCGGTCCAAAACCGTCTGCGCGCAGGACTTTTTCTCATGTTTTGGAACCCTTGGATCGTTTACAGATTTTCGCCCACGGGAAAGTTCGCACACAAAAATTGGGCGCCTTCGGGCACCCGTCGGGCCCGATACCAGTTGGGACACCAACCGAGCTCAGTTCGGAAATTTCGCGCACAAAAATTGCGGTTCCCGGGACACCCCGCCAGGCCCGATAGTTGTTTGGGGCACCAAACGAACTTCCGTTCCCAAACCGCTGCGCGCACGGCCTTTTTCTCATCGTTCTTAAACCACTGGGTCCCCGTTTTTTCGATTTTCGTCCTTCCGGAAAGTTCGCGACAAAATTGCCCCGGGGCACCTCACCATGCTGATAGCCGTTTGGGGCCCCAAAACGAGCTCGTTCAAAAAACCATCTGTGCACAACTTTTTCTCAATCGTTCTGAACCCTGGTCATTTTTCGGGATTTCCGCCCGCCGGAAAGTTTTCCGCACAAAAAATTGGGCCCAGGGTACCCCCACCGGGCCCGATAGCCGTTTGGGGAAACCAATCGAGCTCTGTTCCAAAACCCGCTGTGCCGGACGGCTTTTCTCATCATTCTTGAACCCCTTTGCTCCGTTTTAAAAATTTTCGCCCGTCGGAAAAGTTCCCGGTGCATTAACTTGGGACCCGGGGCAACCCCGCCAGACCCCGATAGCCGTTGGAAAGTTCGCGCACAAAAATTTGGCGTCGGGGCAACCCTGCCGGGCCCGATAGCCGTTTGGGGCACCAAACGAGCTCCGTTCCCAAAACCGTCTGCGCGCAGGACTTTTTCTCATCGTTTTGAACCCCTTGGATCGTTTACAGATTTTCGCCCACGGGAAAGTTCGCACACAAAAATTGGGCTTCGGGGCACCCCCGTCGGGCCCGATAACCGTTTGGGACACCAAACGAGCTCAGTTCCGGAAATTTCGCGCACAAAAATTGGGTCCCGGGACACCCCCGCCAGGCCCGATAGTTGTTTGGGGCACCAAACGAACTTCGTTCCCAAAACCGGCTGCGCGCACGGCTTTTTCTCATCGTTCTTAACCCCTGGGTCCGTTTTTCGATTTTCGCCTGCCGGAAAGTTCGCGGACAAAATTGGGCCCCGGGGCACCCTCACCATGCCTGATAGCCGTTTGGGGCCCCAAACGAGCTTCGTTCAAAAAACCATCTGTGCACAACTTTTTCTCATCGTTCTGAACCCCTGGGTCAGTTTTCGGATTTTCGCCCGCCGGAAAGTTCTCGCACAAAAATTGGGCCCCAGGGTACCCCCACCGGGCCCGATAGCCGTTTGGGGAACCAAACGAGCTCTGTTCCAAAAACCGCCTGTGCGGACGGCTTTTCTCATCATTCTGAACCCCTTGCTCCGTTTTAAAATTTTCGCCCGTCGGAAAGTTCGCGCATTAAACTTGGGACCCGGGGCAACCCCGCCAGACCCGATAGCCGTTTGGGACACCAAATGAGCACCGTTCCCAAAATCGTCTGCGCGCACAGTTTTTTATCATCGTTCTGAACCCCTCAAAATTTCGCGCGCCGGAAATTTCGAGAACAAAAATTCGGCCCAGGGCACCCCCGCCGGCCCCGATAGCCGTTTGGGGCACCAAACGAGCTCCGTTACCAAAACCATCTACGCACACGACTTTTTCTCATCGGTCTGAACCCCCTGGTCCATTTTCAGATTTTCGCATGCTGGTAAGTTCGCGCACAAAAATTGGGCCCCGTGACACCCCCGTCAGGCCCGATAGCCGTTTGGGGCACCAAACGAGCTCCATTCCCAAAACCGTCTGCGCGCACGTCTTTTTCTCATCGTTCTGAACCCTTGGGTCCGTTTTTAGATTTTTGAATGCCGAAAAGTTCGAGCACAATAATTGGGCTCCACGGCACCCCCGCCGAGCCCGATAGCCATTTAGGGCAACAAACGAGCTCCGTTCACAAAACCGTTTCTGCGCACGACTTTTTCTCATCGTT
>NW_024063622.1:0-2500 GCF_009727055.1 Benincasa hispida | reverse complement strand
TTTTCAATTTTGTATGCATTTGATTTATAGTTTACTAATCCATGAAACAAACCTTTTTTTTTTTTTTTTTCCATTCTTAAATCTTTTCAAGTTAAAATGGCTAGATTTTTCACCATGTTTTTCGCAAGTTCCAACCATTATTTGTAAAGTTTCTAAAGAGACAATTGGGTCCCTCTAGATTTTCAAAATAATTCTAAGTGGTTATTGACTTAATGTAAAAACAACGTGGCATGTTGAGGTGACTACTTTTAGATGAGTTCGAAAACTTTACTAATATTATATTTTATTTTTTAATATCACAAGTCTTTTTTCCTATCTCCTTCCCCTCTTCTCTCCTACATCTCCTTCTTACTCTTCCGTGTCATTAGACCATTATTTGTTGCTAAAGTTTAGAAAATCTAAAGATTCAAATTGGACATTTCAAAGTACATGGAAGGAAATGGAACAAACTTTAATGTAGAATCGTGGAATTTTTAATCTAAATTTTATTAGTACAATAAAAGATGGAGGATTCGAACCAAAGACATCTTAGTTACTAACATATTTCATTTGATAAGCTCAATATTGCCAAAGTGGAAATTTGATTTGATCGCCAAAGAGAATCGTGGAATCTAAAAGGCAACATATAGAAAACCATATATACATAATATGAAAATGAAAAATATATAAAATTTCAAATTAGGAACCTACCTACACAAAATTTTTAACTTCAATCGTTACGTTTTTATTTTCTATAAACACTAAAATATCAATAAAGAAGATAAAATTTTAGGAAAAACTTTCATAACATATGTATACGTATATTGCATTTATCCGTAATGCATATACATTAAATTTACTATTATATTCGATCAATAACGAAATTCATCCTTTAATGTATGATATATTTTTAAAAATTGTATGGGGTAGCAAAATTAATTAGTATATTTATAATTTTAGTAAAAGTTTTTTAGGTTTTCAAACATATAAAAAAAACATGATTTTCTTTTTTAAAATCTAGATTTTACCCCTTTAGTCCTGCTCTTCAAATTTTGTTTGTTTCATTTTTTTTCATTTTGATTTTTTTTTTTTTTCGTATTTGGGAGATTTTCTTGATTTGTTACAAGGGTAATTGGTTTTAAATGATAAATTGCTGTAAAAATTTTCAAGTATAAAAAAAATATCATTGTCTATTAGTGGTAGATAGCGATAGCCTTTGATAGACATTTATTAGTGGACTATATTTCGCGATAGACATTTATCAGACACTCATAAATTTCTATCGCGGTCTAAATAATATGTAGTGATATTTTACTATATTTATAAACTGTTTAGCCAGTTTTCTAATTTTGAAAACACCCCTTGTTTTAATCTTTTTTTTTTTTTTTTTCAAGTTGGCACGATTTTCTTTGTTCTAGGTTATATTTTCTAGTTTTAAATTTGATTTTAATGGTATATAAAAAGAATAAAAATGAAAATAGTATTACAAGAGAGATATCCTCATTTTATGTGTCCCCATATTTTTTAGTGCTTTTTGGACTTTTTTAATTATATATTTTTGTGCGAACGTCTAACAATTTTGCAAAAACATAATCAGAATGGGTATTCTATTCAGCCGAAATTTAGTAATTTCCTTTGTTTATTGTGTGCAACTACCCACAATAGTTTCTAAGCCATATAAGCCTAAACTATTTTTTAGCTATACAATCCTCGCTATATGGTTTTCAGCAATTAAACACAAAACACAGACATTACACATGCTTCCCATATCCGTGACGGGCTAGGCGCAACCTGGGTCTTCGTTTGGCGGCAAGATCCCAATCACACATCTGATCATTACAAGCCCGTGCTCATTAAAATTAGAAAAAATGATATTTTTTAATTATTGTTGAATTTTTTGTAAAATACACATAATCATACCATGACTTTTTAAGAAAAAATTACAGATTTTTCACTATTAACGAGCACTTTAAAATTTTAAAAAGATGGCTTACTGTGGTTATAAAAAATATTATAGCATCTTTCAAAGTTTGCAATTACCGTATCATTTGCCGTCATATGGTATTGATCACTTTCCATAGTTTCTCTGTAAAACATTATCCAAGCATCTACTTTTCAAAGTTGTCGATATATTTTTTTTCAGTAATTTGTGTCAATGTCCAATGAAGGATTTGGCCATATCAGAGTTTAACGTTGACTATGTATAGAATCAGCCAATATGATTTTATTAAAATATGTTGGTCTATCACTAAAAAAAAAAAAATAAAGAAATAAATTTATGAAATGTCAACCAAAGATTTGCACCGTTGCCGAGTCGGACGAGCTTGATTTAATTCATATGCTTAACTATTTGAAATAACTTATTTCCGAAAATCCATATTTGTGGCAGCAAGGAAAAAAAAATATGTGATTTGGTCATCGAGACACAGCTGACGCATGTGGAGCAGAAGGGTATTTCAAAAATTTATTACTATTCAATAAAAACTAATTTCGTAAAAAATTAAAGTTTAAGCCAGTGCAG
>NW_024063621.1:0-19001 GCF_009727055.1 Benincasa hispida | reverse complement strand
CTTCAGCTCCATCTTCTTCATCTTCTTCTCCTTTATCATCGTTTACATTAATCATTCAGTTATCAAAGGTAGTCGTATACTTAATCGTACAACCTAGATATAGGATGCATGTAGCAACAAACCGAGAGGTGTGTGTTGCAGGAGTATAGTGAGTTAATCTTCTTCGCTTGGTGTGAGGCGGTAGCAACACTTTTCTATGAACCATCACAATGCTTGTCTATGAGTTGATTAGCCGCAACTAACTGCTTGAGAAGGTGAGTAGTGGAAGACACTAAAGCAAAGTAAGTTTTGTTCCTACAGATAGGCACAATCTTATGCTCGACCCAACCATGCATTATAGAGATATAAGCATGCAGCTGGCCACTAAGAGGTGTGCGATGCGTTAGTGTGGCGAGCTAGGATTAGTCGAGTGGCCTAACATAATAAACATTATTATGCGTTAACAGTTGTTGCATCTCTTCCAATTCTCATAGTTAAATTCCATTGCTCAATCTGTTTAGTTAGGAGTAGGAGTAGTGCATATTCCATTTTCTGTCTTGTTACTTTTATTCATCGCCTCAAACACATCATTTCACAAACATTAATTAATTACAAGTCCCTGTGTTCGAACTCGGATCATCCCGAGAAACTTGCGTTCTCGTTATACTTGGCAAGAGAGTAAGAAAACTTGTGACAGGAACGTATGGTCATCGCATACATGCTTAAACGCATATTGTATATTTTCTAGTCCAACGCATGACCATCGATGCATGGAGATCAAAGCATAGCATAAGACATGCATTATATATTTTCCCCTCACCAGATGTGTAGGGTTTGTTCACCAAAATAAGGGAAAGTTGAAAGCTAGAGAAGTTAAGTGCATGTTTGTAGGCTTTATAGAGGGAGTCAAAGGATATAAAATTTGGCATCTAATGAGTGGAAGTTCATAATTAGTAGAGACATCACTTTTAGAGAAGAGGAGATGTTTATGCAGAAAACGAAAAGACTTAAGGATGAAGATGAGTCATCTACCACAAGAATTGAGGTGGAGTTACCTATTGAGCAACCAAAAAAATCTAACCAACCTAGTGACACAGGAGAAGTTGAGGAAGATGCAGGGGAACAAGAGGAGACTGTAAATGAGTAGCTTGATTTGAGTCAGTATGTCTTAGCTAGGGATAGACAAAGGAGAACCATTACTCCTCTAGCTAGATATACTGAAATGAACTATATGAATTTGGTTCTAAATGTTGTTGTAGCTCTTACTAACCAAGAACCAACAACCTTTCAAAAAGGAATAAGTTGTGCTGATGCAAGGGATTGGATAGAAGCTACGAATGAGGAAATGCATTCACTAAAAGTGAATGACACTTGGTCTTTTGTTCGTCTGCCTAAGGGTTACAAACCAGTTGCCTTTAAAAGGGTTTTCAAACTTAAGGAAGGTGAATCCTATGATCAAAATGATGGAACTCTAAAAGAAGAGAACCAATGAGTGGAAGTAGATCGTTCCAAACCCCATTGTGAAAGAACATCAACACTTCCAATCTTACAAAAATATTTATGCATAAAGTTTAAATTACAACATGTTTCAAATGGAAAATACTAGAGATTAAGTGAACATAACCTTGAAGAACTTTTCATCTTGTATTCCTTGATCAAGCTCAGCCAAGCATCCAACAGCACGAACGCAACACGAGCAAACCAGTGAATAGCATGAACTAGAAAATCCTTAAACATAATTGAGTAACACTCGACCCTCGACCTTCGAACAGCAACTTGACACAACCATGAGGCTACCTTGGTATTCTCGGTGTGAGAATCCAAGAGGTGTGGGCTCTGTATGGATTTGGTAGAGGGAAGGAGGAACTGACCGATCGTGTTGACGATCGAGTAAATGGGAGAAGACAGAAGTCTATTGTATAAACTTGGGTACTCGATCGTTTAGTAGCGAGTGACTATCGTATAGTATACTCTTTCTTTGATCATTTACTCTATCAAGGCTTTCGTATAGCATTTTCTTTATGCGAGTTCGATTATTAAGAAAATGAAAACGATTTTCATTTTATCCATCGGTTACCATAACTAATTACAACTTCCCATTAAGTCGGTTATTTGGAGAAAAAACCAAAATCGATTATCTTATAACTGATTTAATTATAAATAAAGATAATAACAAATTTATCATATTATATTTATAACCTATAGCTTTAATATCACATCATATGTAACATATAAACCATAGTTCTTTTCTCCTTTATGTCATTTTGATATAAATCATATTTATATTAATTCATCCAAATAATGTATCGAATACATCAAATCAATTATATCACACATAATTTGATCAATTTAATTATATCATATATAATCAAATTCCCTCTTGTTAATTTGAACATTTCAAAATAACCCAAAAACTGATTCTCAACATGAATCCATTGAGCTACCAAGGGGACCTTATGGATCTGTAGCTTGAAACTAATGGTACGTTAAGTGACTAAACTCTTTAATCACGATATCCACCATCCATTAACTACCCGACATTCCAATAGAGACTGGTAGCTACACTCTTCGCACTACATATATATTTCTGTGTCCATTGGATATAACCAATCAATAGTATGATGACCCTTCACAGCTGGGCCAATTTATTGTTTTACCCCTATAGTTACATCTAAATCCTTATGTACCACTGATTCCTTTAATGAACAATACATCATAGTCCCACTATCACCAAACCCTTATCGGGCCAATAGAAGGTGTTGCTCCACATTGTTCAAGCCCCGAAATCAGCCCTTAAGGGAGCAATTTATCTACTTACCCTTGTTTCGGGGAAGGAGTGAATTCTTTCTTGTGTAGTTGAGTACCCAGCTCCCCAATCAGACGAATCCCCAAAGTGGTAGGTTTAGGTCGACGATCTGGCCTCTCACACCCATGCAAATCAAAGGACCTCCCTCATAAGCAAGAGTTCCTAACTCACTCAGGATTAAGGTCATGTTACCTATGGTCATCCTAGTAAAATGAAGGTATCTGTCATGAACGGTGTTATATAACGAGACTAAACATTTCATGGTCCAGTCTTATACAAGCTTCTTTGTATAGAGCATCCTCACTCGCATGTCTAATACATAAATGGTCAGGATCAGACCATTTGTAGCACTTTACAACACTTGTAACATCTACAAAGCGGGCCACACTCATAGCATCACAAGGATAAGATTTCCCTCCTTTATCTGTATACTACAGACTATTTAGGTTATCACTTAAAGCACGATTCACTTATATGTCTCCACATACATGCTTAAGTTGCAACGATAACCAGGGATCTTAATTTATTGGTTTATGGTTAATTCAACTAAAATATCTCATATTTCATAGACAGAAGTGAATAAAAGATCTCATATTATAAATCACCAAATGTTTATTCATACAAATGTTTATAAACTGCATAACCCTACGAGATTTAGGGCATCAGCACCAACAATCTCTCACGTTCTAAAGCTAGTGGGGTGTACAAAGTAATCATATTACAAGTACAAAACAATCAAATAGGGCACTAAGGCCCAATAAAACATCTGCCACTTGCCGTAGTCCAGCCTGGACAGTGCCGTAGACCCATACTCTGTAGGTAACACTCAAACACTGTAGCCGTGAGAGCCTTCGTAAATGGATCAACAATGTTGTGTTCCAAAGCTATCTTTGTGACTATCACGTCCCCTCACTGCACAATCTCTCTGATGATATGGTATTTCCGCTGAATATGCTTGTCACGCTTGTGACTCCGAGGCTCATGGGAATTTGAAACAACACCATTATTATCACAATAAAGGGTGATGAGCCTAGACATGTCTAGAACAACTTCCAAATTAGTCAGGAGCTTTCTGAGCCACACGACCTCCTTAACAACCTCACAAGCTGCTACATACTTGGCCTCCATGGTGGAGTCAGTGATGCACCCCTACTTGGTGCTCACACCACACTACAGCCGCTCTGTTAAGAGTAAACACATATCCTGAAGTGGATTTTTGAGAATCATTATCAGTATGAAAATCAGAGTCCATGTATCCTATAAGGATCAAATCCTTAGAACCATACATAAGTATGTAGTCCTTCGTTCTTTGAAGATACTGGAGGATGTTTTTATAGCTGTCTAGTGACCCTGTCCTGGATTAGACTAATGTCTACTGACTATCCCCACAACGTAGTAGATGTCAGGTTCTAGTACATAACATCGCGTACATCAAACTACCAACGACAGATGCATAGGGGACCTGTCTCATTTCCTTAAACTTTTGACGTGTCTTAGGACACTATTCCTTAGATAATGTAACTCCAAGCTGAAAGGCAAAAGACCCCTTTTAGAGTTCATTGAGTACTTGATTAACATCTTGTCAATGTATGATGCCTAAAACAGTGCTAGCACTTTGTTCTTTCGATCCTGAAAGATCTGAATCCCAAGAAGAGCCTCTCCCAAATCTTTCATTTGAAATTGGGTCGCTAGCCAATTCTTAACTGAAGTCAGTAAACCTACATCATTCCCAATGAGTAGGATATCGTCAAAATACACTAGGAAAACTACTGAACTGTTGATGATCTTCTTGTAGACACAAGGCTCATCAACGTTTTGGTGAAAGCCATAAGATTTGATCGTAGTATTAAACCTTATATTCCAAGATCGGAATGCCTGTTTCAGTTCATAATGGACCATTCAGCTTGCAAACCTTTTTATCTTGACTTTGGGCTATGAATCCCTCGAGTTACACCATATAAATCGTCTATTCAAGATTACCATTCAGAAAGGCAGTCTTGACATCCATTTGTCATATCTCATAGTCATAAATATGGGGCAATGGATAGGAGGATATGGATAGACGTAAGCATGGAAATAGAGGAAAAAGTCTCCTCATAGTCCACTCCCTCTACCTGGGTATAACCCTTTGCCAGAAGTCTAGCCTTGAAGTTTGCACCTTCCCATCAGCACCCCATTTCCTCTTGTAGATCCATTTGCAACCTATAGGTTTAACTCCATCAGGTTGATCTACAAGATCCCAAATTGAGTTGAAGTACATAGACTCCATCTCGAGATCCATGGCTTTAACCCTTCATCTCAATTAAACCCTATAGCAAACAGGTAGATTTGACCTACTAGGTTCCCTCAAGTAAATAACTCTTGTTGATGTAGCGCCTCTTCAACAACTCTTGTTGAAGTTATAGTAGTTTCTTTGGAAAGTTCACTCAACACGATTTTACTTCTTGGATCGTGCTCCCTTATATGATTCTCCTCAAGGAATATAGTGTTTGTTGACACAACACCTTACTTTTCTTAGGATCATAAAAGTAACCCTTCGTGTCCCTTTCGAGTGTCCCTTTGAGGTAGCGTACAAATAGGCACTGCCTCGAATGTGGTTCCAGTTTCTTAAGATTAGCCTCAAGCACATCTGCTAGGCAACCCTGGATGAGAAAGCAATACAAACTAGCTTTACGCCCGTTCCACAACTCCAAAGGTGTTTTGGTAACACTCTTGGAGGTAACATAGTTAAGGATGTATGTTGCAGTGTGTACTGCAAAGCCCCAAGACGAGTTCGGTAAGGAAGCGTAACTCATCATCGATCAAACCATGTCCAACAGGGTTCTGTTTCTCCTCTTGATATACCATAATGCCGAGATGTACGAGGTGATAAGAGTTTGGAAATGATGACGGGCAGAAATCCACATCATTATAGGCCTTTTATTTAGAATTACGAGGGCTGTTAAGTAGTAGATGTGGCAATTATATTAAGAATTCATGAGAAAACGAGCTTGCATTGATCGGTATTAAGAATCTTGGCTTACCCACTATTATGTGTTCAATTGTTTATTTTTGTAGCAAACGCAGAAATCGATCGCATGCGTGGAAGCCAAGCTATCGCGAAGACGACAGCATGCAGGAAATCTTTCCATCGCAGAGGCGTCGCATACGCTTGACGCATGGATGTTGCGGCCATTAACCGCATGCGCCCATCGCATAGAGGTTGCGCTACCAAGTGTAACCATAATAGAGGGATGACTGCAAGGATGGTGGAATGCGTTGATACTCCAGAAACCAAGCATGAACGCATACCTCGAGAGTATCAAAAGGTGATGTTGACATTTCACCTACCACGCCGTTAGCAGCAGAGAATCAAAGCAGGTCCATCATGCCATTAGCTGCAAAATTTAAGAGAAGGACCATTAATGTTGTCGACGATCAAACTCTATACATAGAAGTCGTTGAGTAGAATTTCAAATTATCCAAAGATTTTCACTTAAGGTTCCCTGCCTTAGGGTGGATCCTTGTGATCCAGACCAAAGTGTGAAACAATAGTCTTGAGAGTTCTTCATCCCTTCAATCATTCTGAGTGACGACTGGAGCCTTCGCCAGAGTTAGAGCTCGAGAGAGTCTACTCCACCGCCTATCCATGGCACCACCGACAGCCTTGACACACATCTGATGGAAGCAAGACATTGCTTCCATCTGGCCCTCCGTTCTCTTCTATCTTTGTATTGTATTACATTGTGGCTTAAGAGATTAATACATTTTGTGATCAATGCATTTCTATATTTTCCTTCGATTCCATCTCTATCTCCATTTACTTAGCATCCTTTACTTTCATTGCATCACTAAGTAAGACTACCAGAGTATCGCATACTTAATCATGCGGCATAGGAATATGAAGCATGTAGCAAACCACCGGGAGGTGTGCGTTGCACAAGTGTTGTGAGAAAACCTTCTTTGGTTAGTGTGAAGCTGTAGCAACGCTTGTCTATAAGCGGATGCAATGCTTGTCTATGAGTAAAATCAGCAGCAACCAACTGCCCGGGAGGGTAAGTAGTTGATTGCATTAAGCAATGTAAGTAAGTGTTCACTAGAGCTAGGAATAATCTTACGTCAACCGTGTTTATGTGATTACCTTGTCTTATGAGCGCATCATTCGTCATTTAGGCATACTTGGGAGAGTAGTCTAAAGACCAAATCTAGACTCGAGAGAGTGGATTGGATCGCATAAGCAAGAATGGGGAACTTAGGAATAAGCTTCGTTTCCTACTACATAGCATATGCACCCTTTAAGTAGAACATGGTGGTATGAGGTCATCTTGTTTATGTATGAAAGCACGTCAGCGAGAATAGAGACTTAGAAATAAGGCCTCGCGACACTATGCATATACATTGCATGCGTCTTCGTCAAGTGTGTGTAGCATGATCACATAGCTTGCGTTGGCTTGGGTTTCCCTTGCGGTCAAGCTTAGTGTTGCAGTGAAGACATCCTCTTCTTTTATCTATTTTTCCATGCATATTACTACGCGTTAACAGTTGTTGTGTCTCTACCTCTCGGTCATACTTCCACCGCTTAATCTGGTAGTTAGGAGTAGTGCATAGCTCATAACCCTCAACATTCTTCTATTCTTCGCCACAAACACATTACCGCATAACATTTAGCTATAAGTCCCTGAGTTCGACCTCGGATCATGCGAGAAACTTTTGATCTCATTATACTTGGCAAGAGCGCAAGAAAACTTGTGATAGGAATGCATGGTCATTGCATAAGAGATTAATGCATACTTTCCATTCCAATTCATGACCACCGACGCATGAGAACAAACGTATAACCTAAGACATGCACATCATATATGCGTTCCATAATTTTCATCATCAGGAAACGATTCCATGTTGTATCAAATAGTTATGGAACTTTGAATGCAAAAACTATCCACCCCTATCAGATCGAAGTTTTTTAATCTATTTATCTAATGCATTTTAAACTTCAGCCTTGAACTCTTTGAACTTTTCAAAGGATTCCGACTTATGTTTCATCAAATAAACATACCCATACCTCGAATAATCATCAGTAAAAGTGATGAATTATTCTTAGCCTCCCCTGGCTCGCACATCCATCGGTCCACAAAGGTCTGAGTGCACTAACTCTAGAGGCTCTTTGGCCCTATAAAATTTTCTAGTAAAATATTTTTTAGTCATCTTGCCTTCAAGGCATGACTCGCAAACAAGTAAAGAATTTTTTTCTAACTCGTTCAGAAGTCCATTTCACCAACCTCTCAATCCTATTAAGATTAATGTGCCCCAGACGAAGATGCCAAAGCTAGGCATTTTCTTTAGGAGAAACTTTAAGTCATTTATTTTGAGTTACGACAGCTTTAAACATCTCTATGTTATGAAGGGAATTTGTTGCTAATTGCCTTAGCACATACAAATTATTTTCTAGTTTACCTGAACATATCTCAACACCATCTTTCAAAATAAACACTTTATTAATTGAAAATTTTAAAGTGTATCTACATTCAAGCAACAACTTTACATAAATCAAGTTCCCTTTTAAACCGGGAACAACATATACATCATTCAAAATGGTAAACCTATTCTGTAAAGTCAACCAGAGGCCTCCCACAACCACATCTGAGACGACGTGCCCGGTACTAACTCACATCTTGATCTCACCAGCCTCAAGCTACCGCCAGGATCTAATCACCTGAAAAGAAGAATAAACATGGTTAGTGGTCCCAGAGTCTATAACCCAGGTAGAATCATCATTCTGCACTAAACAAGTCTCCAAAAGCAGTAAATCACATTTACCTTAATTGGTCTTGGCCTTCTTCTTCTCTTTCAACTAGTGTGGGCAGTTCCGCTTCCAGTGCCCATCCTGGTTTCAGTGGAAACATTATCCCTTTTCACCCAACACTGGTTATCTACCGTGCGGAGCGACAGGTCGTGGGTTAGTAGGCACTTTCCGCTTTCCCTTACTACCCTTCTTCTTCTTCCACTTTTTAGTGCCGGAAGAAGAAGGTGCAGACTTAGTTCCTGAAGTCGAACCTCGAAGGAACTTTTAAATGAGGAAGCAACATTTGCCTCACCAACCTTCTTCTCCTTGCTTTTCAGCAGGGATTGAGATGTCTGCAACTTGTTGAGGAGAGTTATAAGAGTGTAATCAAACCTAATCAGAATAGTGTTGCTTACGAAGTGCAGGAAACTTTCTGGCAATGTCGACAGAATAATGCTAACTTGGCTTCCCTCATCGTTGCGAGCCTTGTTCATCTTCGCCACATTAAAGTGGTCCATCACGTTCAGAACATGTTCTCGAATAGATGTACCCTCCTTCATTTTGGAGTTGAAGATGAACTTTAGAGCTTTATGCTTGAGCTGCCTGGACGGTTGTCCGTGAACATGAGGATATTCATGAGCAGTGGAATGATCGTTCCAAATTCCATTCGATATTGAACATACACAATTATAGTACCAGAAACGGAAACTAACAGGTCATGCACAATACGAAATTACAGCATGCTTTTAGATAAGATCAAGGGATAGAGTATCATACCTTTGAAGACTCATTCTTTAAACTCCCTCAATCACAAGCGCTCAATCAGTCTCCAAGATAGCAACACACGAATGCTTGAAGACAACAACTGCAACACAGCACGATCAACAGCAAACACGAACTCAACGATCTCTAAGATCACGAACCCAACGAACTGCCTCCAAAACCTCAAACTCAATCGAGTTGAGTGAGGACACCACCACAATGGTTTCCTTAGTATTCTCGGTGTAAGAATCTAGAAGTGTGGCTCTGTATGGACTTGGTTAGAGAAAGAGGCTGGAGGAACAACAATCGTGTAGACGATTTAGCAAGTGGGAGATGAGAAGTGTCTATTGTATAGACGAATGCTCAATCGTGTAGAAGAAGGAAACCTATCATTTAGTTAATGCCTTTGATTGTTTAGCTACGACCAGTTAAGTGAACTATCGTATAGTAACACTCCACGATCGTTTAGTCTTCTATGAACTATCGTTTAGACCATTTCACTTCCAATCAACAGCGTGATAACCCTTCACATATCGCTCGTAAGTATAGCTGGGCCAATCTACCGTCATGCTCCTGTAGTTACATCTAACTCCTTATGTACCACTGATCCCTTTAATGAACATAAGTCATAGTCTTCCAAAGAGTCCTCTCTTCCAAAGAGAAGTTTTGGCCACTATGTTCAAGACCCAGAATCATCCACTAATGGAGTAATCTATCTACTTACCCCTGCTTCGGGAAATGAGTGAATTCCATTTTGTGTAACTAAGTTCCCAGCTCCCAAATCAGACAAATCCTCAGAAAGGTAGGCATGTTGAGTTGACAATCTGGCCACACTCACCCATACTAATCAAAGGACCACCTTAAAAGCAGGAGTTCCCAAAACACTCAGGATTAAGGTCATGTCACCTATGGTCATTTAGATGAGATGTAAGTCTCAAGTATATACGACGTTATATAAAGAGACTAGTCATCTCGTGGTCCGGTCTTATACAAACTCTTTGTATGGTGTACCCCCGCTCGCATGTCTCTACATGAATGGTCAGTATCAACCATCTGTAGTAGTTCTGTAGTAGTTCACAACACTTGTAAACCTCTACAAAGCGGGCCTTATCTGTAGTGTCACCAGGATCAGGTATCTCTCCTTAATCCTTATACTACAGACCTTTTTAGGTTATCACTTAAGGCATGATCCACTTGTATATCTCATATACATGCTTAAGTTTTCATACAATAACCATGGAGCTTTGTTTATTGGATATGAGTAAATGCCAAATAAAATAACTTTTATTTTATTGTATAGTTTACAAACTACGAGGACTCCGAGAGAATTAGGACACCAATCTGAACAATCTTCCACTTGTCCTAATGCCTCGAGAGACTAATGTACAATACATGAAAAATTCAAGTACAATATACAATAAACTAGGGCATACTCTATACCCCAGTATCATTTGTGACTTACAATTTGATGATGCGATGATATGCGATACTACTTCTAGATGTATGCATTATTAATGAAATGTTGGTAGCATGCTATGCGTTGTCACAAGTTTCCTTGCGTTGAAACCAAAGTATAATTTCACCGCAAGTTTCTCGGAGTGAAACGAGGTTGAACATAGGGATTGCGGAGTTAATGCGTTATGTTCGTGATATATGCGACCAGAGGTTTTTCAATTAATAAAAGATTGGTTTATACAGGTATTTAAAATTGTGGTAAAGTAAAATATTCGGTAAAGTAAAGTTGCGGTAATAAAATAAAATGCGGTAAAAGTAAACTTAAGCTATCGTGATACAAGATACAGATACTGATACATGATACTGAGATTGAGACTGACTGTGAAGATTATACAAAGGGTCGTTGTTATGCTGGCAAGTCTTTATGTATGAAACAGAGATATAAAGGGTAATTAATATAAACATCGCAAGTTCATTAATTGCGTTAAAGTATAACTACGGTTCCGCTTTCCCTTGGCGACACCTCTCGTCATTGGCTATGTTCCCACATCTCTGTGGTGAAACAAGGATGAACGTAATGAACGCAAGGGTTGCTTCCATATCTGGAAGTACTTCTCGCTTTTAGTTAACGCATTTCTTCCAACCTTCTCTCGATAGGCAGAATGGCATCTTCACTTCTGCTCTTACAGGTGAAGATGTCCGTCTAGATATGCTTTAGCTAAACATATTTATTTCTTTTAGCACGATTAATTTACTTGTTTAATTCATTATAATTACCAAGCTGATTAAGAAACATCATAGAGAAAGTTAATAGAGGAACGAAAATAGATAGAAAGATGGAGATGAAAATGATCATGACATTCAATACTAATATTTAGCGTCTGATACATGGTGTAAATGATAGAGAGTAAGAAGATGAATACAATTGATGATAAGAGATAGAAACAAATACAGAAAAGAGCCAACGTCTTGACACAGATCTGGACGGTGGATTTGCTTGGCTGCGAATGGAGTGAATGGAAGGAAGAGCTTCCCTCTCATGTTTGCTCGTCCGGTAGGAGTGACCTTGGTACAGAGCTTCACGGCGGGGATAGAAAGGATTTTCCCTAAGACTCACCTCTCGACCTTGTCTCTTAAATCTTCTCGGATCTTTTCTGATCAGGCTCTTCAGACCAGTCTCTCTCTTAATATACAATATCAAAATATGCCCATATCAAGTATATTTTCTCATAGAATTTCAGAGGCTATTTATAGGCTCAGCTTTGACTCTTTGACTTGTGGACCTCACTTTATTGTTATGGCAGCTCAAGAAATGGTGGAATGAATATTCCTTCTGTTACGTGATCAATCCCATCAGAAATTCACAACGGTCAGCTGTACACGTGTCAAGATCCTCTGCAATTGCGTTGCTCTTTTGCATCTTCGATCGTGTGCCCACATGCAGTATTGTTTTTTTTATTACCGCATGCGGTTGAAGTTGCGTTGATCGCAAAGCTCTTGATCGATTGTCACATGCGCCATCATTGCGTTGATCGTCTATTCATTCCTGAATGATGGGCGTATTGCGACGTAGATGTGTTGTTCTTTTTATCTTGAGCCATGAACGCATGCGGTGACTTGATTTCTTGCAAAACAAACTTGAAATATTCTTTTCTACCATCGCAATGGTGTCAGTGAGTGTATTGATGAAAATTTATAATTCTTGCATTTCTTAGCTAATTTCTCTACAATTGACGCAACTTTTTTTTCTTTTGGCCGCAATATCTAGATAAAGTAGTATAAATAACTTGTATTTCTACAAGTTATCACACCCCCAAATTTAGATATATGCTTGTCCTCAAGCATATCTTCTACTAAGACAATAATGCTCAATTCCTATCCTAAATTTTGCGCCGATTGGTTGCTCCGAATGCTCCACCTAGGCACATTACTTAACATCACAATTTTCTTTCTATCCTTGCTAATTCATAACAAAGCCCTACTTTATTCTTCTACACAACAAATTTTTGCTCAAAAATACTTTTCTAGTTTTAAAAAGAATGTTTACCTCTTCTTGTCAAAACAACTTGATGCATCTGGATGCGGTGGTCAAACTTTGCATCATTTATTAGAGACTATTGATCATGGTTACACCCTTCGTTTTGCCTTTTTCCCACGAGTGTCATGCGAACATCCAACTACGGTTGTGTGCTAATCTCAATTTAACTCATGAATTCAAGAGGACTTGTCTCTTGTTTTCTTTTATTTTTCTTTTTCTCTTTTCATATTGCGTTGTTCTTGGAAACCTACCTTTGTTTTGGCTTACTTCCATGGGTGTCATGCGAACATCCAACTACGAACAAGCTCCTTTCACAACTTAACTCTTATCAGGTTGGGAATGCTTTTGAGATTTCCCTTGCGCTGACATTGGAGTTTATATGAAAATTTATTATTATTATTATTATTTGTATAATGAGCGCATTTTTCTTAATGACCACATACATTTGATCTCATATGCTCAGACCTTCCCCACCCCCAAATTTAGAGATGCGCAAGGTCTTCATTGTGTTGTTTGGACAGAATAGACAAACACTTGGACACAATTTTAAAAAGAAGGTTTGAGAAGAATTTTGAAAGATAAAAGGTAAAGTAATGCTAAGCTACGAATTAACTAAGTGCTAGTTAGAAAATTCAGAGTGTGGGAAATGTTTCTAAGTATATGCATATTATACATCATGGCAGCAATAAATAACGCAAAAAGAAATATTAAGAATATCGCAAAGTTGACAAAGGATGATAAAGAAGAGCCACAGGCATATAGAAAAAATTGCTACTTAGTTGTATTGAAAATTAACTAAGTATACAAGTCATTACAATTATTGCAATACAAAAAATTTTTGCCTGTACAAAGAATCAAAGAATTTAATTAAATAAAATTAACATAATGGCCGCAAAAAATAAATGCAAAGATTATTGAGGTGCATGAGGTTCTGGAGGAGGGTTCAGATGTGGTACTTGAGGAGCTTCTGCAAAAACCAAATGTTGTCTGAGATGCGGAGGAAACATGGGTCCATGAAGATATGCTATCAGAAAATTAAAGTACTCATGACTGCACTCTGCTATCTAAGAAGGCTTGTTGTTGAGAGAAGAGCTCTTGCTGTTGAGAGAAGAGTTGTTGTTGTTGAGCAAGAAGGGACCGTATATCTGCTAACTTAGCAGCTAAGGAAGCAACGGTAGGTTATGCTTGCGATGCCTTACCATCGACGTTTTGGGGTTGGGCAGAAGTGCCTTCACCCAAATCGTGTGGGTCATCAACATGCGGCGGTGGAAGGGGAAGTTGCGGTGATGATGCTGAAGGTGATGATAGGGCTGCTAGGTATGCTTGGGAAAAATCTGGGGAAGGAGAATGATTAAGTAAAGTGCTCAGGAAGGGAAAAGAAGGTTTCGCGGGAGGGCTTGAGGGCGAATTATTAAGGGTTAAAGGGTCAAAGGTTATGGATCTTGCATTGTTTCTCTCTTCGACTTAGGCTCTTGCGGGGCATTCAAATAAATGCTAGGCCTCTTCAAAGGGAGTTCAGGGCAGTGTGGGGAATCTTTGAGGAGCAACCTCAAAATCTTGACGTTTATTAGGCCGTGAACTTCTGCCATTGGCTTTTCATCAATGCCCATACCTAGTGATAGGCATAAACTTGAAACCGTCCATGGGAAGAAGTATTGCCCTCTTATGTGCCCCAAAAAACCTCGAATTTGTCTTACGATCAACCGGCCTACATCGATTGGAATGTCGCGCGCAATGAAATATGCGACCATGACTAGATCCCTCAAAATTGTCTTGTCATGGGAAGTTGGGATCAGCTGCCGTTTGACCAAATAAACCCAAAGCCGTGCCTTAGGAAGCAGAGTCTTGGACCCCAGGGTCTTGATGCCTTTTAAAAAAATCGTCCACTTAGTGCTTGGTTGCGTTAATACTCGCAGCGCATCTTCCATCTGTTTTTCAGTGGGATCATCAATGATTTTGTTGCCCAGTGAATTCGGGTTATCCTTCATCTGATATAGTTCATTGATGTCCCTTGCACTAAAAGACACCATTTGCCCTTTTATGGTCACCACATCCTTGGTGCTATGTAGCCGTCCGTGGTAGAAGTCGCGCACTACCTCTGGAATAAGAATGGCTGGACACTGGAAAAATGTGTCCCATCCATATTCTACCATCACGCTCGTAATCAAGTATGGTAGTGGTGTTGGCACAGGGAAAAAGCCCATCTCTATCAGCAAGTCATTGTTCTCCTTCTTTCTTGATGGATGCACCTTTGCCAACGCGGGCTTGCTACTTTCTATGATTGCTTTGCCCTTTCCTTTGGCCAACGCAAGGCGGGATTGCTGTCTTTTTTTTTTATTTTCTCACTCCTTGCATTGTTTCTCCTTTTCCCGTTCAGCAAGTTCTTTTCCTTTCTTCTTTCATAAGTTCTACATGTTTGCTTGGTGCTTCTTCTCCTTCTCTTCCTTCTTCTTTTCCTCTTCTTCTGCCTTATTTTTCTTTTCTTCTTCTGCATCTTCTCTTTCTTCTGTTTCAAACTTTCTCTCAAACTGCTCGGAGGCCAGCAAAAGGCGTTATTCCTCTTCAAGCCTTCTTATCTCCTCGATTCTCGATATTTCATTATTACGGTGTACTTCCTCATCTAATAATCTTCTCTTTCAACTACCCTATGCGATGATGAGTTGTGTCCGCGCCATTTTTTCCTTCTTCTCTTCCTCCTCTTTTCTCCCCCTCTCCTGCTCTTCTAATGCGTCAATCAAAATTGGAGGGTCAATGGTTGACCCTTGCGGCGCCGCATCAAGGGGGTAAGATCTTCTTCTTCTCCATTGTCAACTGAAACCGTTTGCATTGTTTCAGGTTGCACTGTTTCTCTAAGTTGCGCTGATTCTCCCTTGTCCTCCCGTACGGAGGTTGATTCACCGTTCAGCTCTGGGCTTGCATCCCTCTTTTTCCTTTCTTCTTTCTTCTTCAAACGCCTTTCTTCACGCCTGCTCTCTTTCCTTTCTCCCCTCTCTTTCCTCTTCCTTAGATTGGACTCCTCATCTTCTTCATCCTCCTTCTCATTGATTTTCTTCTCTACTTTGCAATGATGGGATGGCTCACCTTCTCCAACCTTATTTCCTTTGCTTCTTTTTTTTCTTCTTGTTCTTCTCAACCACCTCTGGTTGTTTCTCTGCTGCGACTTCCTCCAACGCGACTCTGATGGGTTTGTCATAGGATTCTACTTATGTAGTTTCCTTAGGATCCATTATGGCCAAAGTGCTTCTCCTTGTCTTCTCTTCCACCACTTCCTCTGTCTCCTCCACCGTCACCTCCTCCGTAAGCAGTGGTCGGTTCATAACCCCAGCCTCGGGTAATCCTCCTTCTTTCTCCAGGTTACTTGGAATGCTCCCAAACACCTCCTTGTCATCTTGCCTCTTCTTCTCACTTTCGAAGGAGACTACTGGTGTTGGGAATGGGGTGCTTTCAAAACTTTGCCCCCTTTTGAATAGGACTGGCCTGACTGCTAGAGCATTTCGCCGGGGTCTTCCAACGATTTGAGGAACAGTGTGTGGTTGGGCTGCGAGACAGCGATGGGCAGCAAGAAATGCTGCCTCTCGCATGGAAAGTTGGGCTGATGAAGGTGTTGAAGGTAAAGCGGAAGGCTGGGAAGTTTGGTCTGCAATGGATGCTTGAGTGAAAGAAAATTAGAAAATCAGTAGGGTTCTGGGAAGAAGGAAGCTTGGTATGCAAGAACTAGGGTTTCTTTTTGCAAAATGAAGCAAGTAAATAGCCTAAGACGAAGAAACTCGCTTTTATAGGTTAAGCCTTGATTGGCCCAATGCGGATTCTGCGGTGGCAGACCTCGAGCTACTAAAAAAGCCTACTGTTTGCACTCCTCACATTTATGAAGTTGCAGAGTCGTACGTCCTTTCAACTGCAAATTCATCATGTCCTTGGAGGCTAAAGCGATTAGACTTTTTAGTTTGCAAAAAGAATTTTCTTTAGAGTTTTATTCGAATGGGTGCAAGGTAAATAATTAACACAATGAATTCATCAACGAAAATGCATCTTTGCAGAGGATGAGCAACAACGCATGTATTCCCGCAACACACCCCTTAACTAAACGCATTTTTGGAGGATCGGGTGCACGGTATTTCTACCAACGCATCACTACCTCAACATAGTGCATTTTTGCATTGACAGGCAAAGAACACATACGAGCGCAACACACCCCTCAATGCAATGCATTTAAGTTGGATGAATGCAAAGTGTATCTTGTTGTACAAGATGCACCCATTAACTCAATAAAACTTTGTTTTTTATTTTTATTATATTATATTTTTTTCATCAACGCAAGTCACACGGACATTGCGGTAATAATTTCTTCTTATTGATCAATCGTTCACCAGGTTTAAGAATAACGCATTTATGACAGAAAAGTTAAAGAAATTAAAGAGAATACTGAAATAAATGCACGGGAATTAAATGAATCATAAATTCATAAAGCATTGAAAGACAAATTGAATAAAGCAGTAAATGAAAAAGTTCATAAATCATTAAAGACACGAATTATGAAAGCAATTAAACATAGAATTGAGATATGGATCGGAAGATGGTTTTCTTTTGATGGACGCAATCCACACCTCTACAGGCGGTCCAGCTTACCTGCCTAATGTCTTCAGGGACATTGCTTCTTTCCATGAGATTCAGGGGCTTCAGAGTTGCTGGGCAACATTCCAGATGCTTTATTTCTAAGTTCAAAAGCCATTTGTCCCACTTGAATCTCCAAATTTCTAATTGAAAATGCCTGCGCCTGCATCACCGCATCATTTTTATCCATGCACTACTTGAGCAAGGCCTCCAATGAGCTTCCAAAGGTTTTTGAAGATGAGGGTTGTTGGTTGTGCAATTGCCTTTGTTGACCGTGATTAGAATTATGGTGAAAAGGAGGAGGGTTTCCCCGATTCCCTGAATTGCCACCCTGATGGTTGCTTGGTTCTCCTTGGTTAGGATTCCTTCCCCAACCAAAGTTAGGATGGTTCCTCCAACCAGGATTATATGTGTTACTGAAGGGTTTGTTCTGGATGGCGCATACTTGTTGGACGTTCGATGTGCACATGTCTGTCGTATGGGCCCCTCCATAATTAACGCAACTGATTGTGGCCACTTGAGCCGACGCAGTGGGTTGTGCTGTTTGTTGGGAGATGGCTCCTTGATTTATTGCCATCGATTAGAGGATTGAGGTTACTGCGGCCATCTGAGTGGCCAGTGTGGTCATTGTCTCTGCAGAGACAATGGCAGTTTCAGTTCTTCTTCCTGCAGAGCCTCTTCCTCCGTATCCATCATCGACCCAGTCATCCATATTTCGTAAGATGCAGTCAAGGATGACCTTGGCCTCAGTATACATCTTATCCATAAAACCTCTTGCCGCAGAGGCGTCAGCAACAGCCTACGTTGATCTGTTCAGGCCATTATAGAATGTCTCCATTAGGACGCAATCGGATATCCCGATATGCGAGCAGTTCTTCACCAGTCTCTTAAATCACACCCAGGCAGTGCTTAGGGTCTCATTATCCATTTGTTCAAAGTTTAGCACATCCTTCTGTCGCCTTCCGTTGACAGCCAGAGGGAAAAACTTCTTCATGAACTGCTCAACCAGCTGATCCCATGAAGTAATCTCATTTGGCTCTAGTGAGTGAGCCCACCTCTTGGCTTCATCCCTCAAGGTGTAAGGGAAGAGATATAATCTAATACCCTCAGGGGTAACGCTAGGTATTGAGAAGTTGTCGCACATCTCGACAAAGCTGGTTAGGTGGGCATGTGGGTCTTCACCAGCAAGGAACCCTTGTAGACCCCCACAATTGCCCGCTGTTGCTGGATCATCTTGGTAGCATGACCGGCTTGATCTCAAATCTCGTGTTCTCCTTGACCATCAGCCTTGAACCATCCTAGGCAAAAAAACGTACAAATTGGGGCAGCCTGCGTAGTTCTCATTGGAATGTTGCAATCAGCACTATAGGAAAACTTGGATCATTGCGCTGGCCGTTAACTGGCCTTGATTTCCTATGGGAGCCGAGATTGGTCCATTATTATCACTTTACAATATCTAGCTGCTTTCTTTTGCCTCACTCTCAGTTTGCGTGCCTGTAGCGCGGAAAAGTAACGCTCGATCTTCTCTGGGTCTGCTTCGAATTTTGGTTTCAGTCCCAGTATCTCATAAACTATCAGACTCTGTTCTC